>NW_015638582.1:931403-942427 GCF_001515625.1 Sinocyclocheilus rhinocerous
TATATATACACTGTATATATGAGATTTTACACTATTGCCTTTACATAATGGAAAATACATTATTGATAACTCTATTGTTAAGGTATTTCTATAACCAAATGGAAAAGAAAAACAACGTATGCTGTATGAAATGGAAAAAATACGATAATTTCAGCTTCCAGTTTCGACCTAATTAAGCCAACAATTTAAAAAAGAAAAGAAAAAAGTTTTAACTTGCCCCTATTGGAGCATTTTTAATATGATTATTGTACAGTATTTTGATAAATCCATTGCCTTGCTGCCTATGAAGTCCAAAGTCTTTCTGCACCATTCTAAAATTTGCTCAAATCCTTTAAACCAATCACAAGCTCATCGTGTTCACTGTGGGCAACTGTTCAATTACACATGCTCAGGAGACAGAGAGAGAGAGAGAGAGAGAGAGAAGTGGAGTAGTAAAGGGAAAGCAGGTCTCATTCACTACTTTGCATCAGAGGGATTTGACTGTGTCTGCGATCCTTCATTCGTCGGGTTCGACGCTACCCACCAGCCTGTGAGCGTACTGACACCAAAGCCACACAAACCGCTCCACCGCAAGCTGTTAACAACTGCATTAAAATGAGTGGAACCGAGCTGGCCAGAGGAAGAGATTTAAAAGAGCAGTAAGAGACAGGGAGAACCAGATATTTCATTCATTCATTCATTCAATACACTTAGACGGATAACAGTGCATACACAAGAGGCTTACAAAGATGCACCAAGCATTATTTTTCACAGTGCCCAACAGGAAGAGATTAAACTCATTCTTTAAGAGTGAACTAAATACACTGTAAAGCTGCCCTCACTCATATCTTTACATATTTTATCACCCTCTGCCCAGCACACTTTGCAATACTCTATGTGGATTTGAGCGCTCACACGGCTCTGTAAACCGTGACACTTCCTCAAGCCTTCTAACTGCCTCGGCCTTAACGCATCCCTTCAGCTTCGGCTAATGCTGTGGCCTGCAAACTGTCAATCCTTTTAAGCCTCCTGTTGAGAAGGGGCAATTTGGGATATCCCATTGGAGCATGGCAGTTCAGCTATCTCAAACCTCCACCTCTTCATCCTGACCCTCCAATTAGCCTAGAGGTTCAACTGTAACACAGCATCTACAGCGGACATGATCGGCTCCACTTGATAAACTAAATTGCTCTCATTATAATCAATGATGCTGTCTGCAGTGGAGAAGTCCATTGCAGCTGGTTGTGACAGAACTTGAGTTGACAGGCATGTCATTTGTAGTTCTGATGCCCCTGTAGTGCTACTCCAGCCATGCTATTATCCCAGTCTACAAATAAACAGCTTTTACTTGCAGATACTGTATTTATTTATTTTTTTTTTGCCATGAATTGAATGTTACAAAATGTATTTGTTTCTGTTCTATTCATTTAAATAATCTTTTTACAAACCATATGTACGATACAATTCAAAAGTTTAGGTCAGTACAATTTTTATTAATAATATTTGATTCAGCAAGGATGCATGAAATTGATCAAACATTACAGTAAAGGCATTTATAATGTTACAAAAGATTTATATTTCAAATAAATGCTTTCTAGTGATCAAAGAATCTCAGAAAAAGTATCAGTTTCCACAAAAACATTAAGCAGCACAACGGTTTTCATCATTGATAATAGTAAGAAATGTTTCTTGAGCATTAATTCATCATATTAGAATGATTTCTGAAGGATCATGTGTCACTGAAGACTGGAGTAATAATGCTGAGAATTCAGCTTTGACATCACAGGAAAAAATTACATATATATTCAAACAGAAAATAGTTATATATCAAATAGTCAGAATATTTCACAATATCACAGTTTTTTTATTATTGACTTGCTAATGGAAAGCATAAGAGACTTCTTTCAAACACATTAAAAAATCTTACCGACTGCAAACATTTGAACAGTAGTGTATACTAAGGATACAGCAATATTAAAAATTCTGTTCCAATACTGATAATTATTTTCATATTAGGGTAGAAATTCAACACTAAAATGAAACATTTTAAATGCTAAAGTGAATTTAGGCACCACAACATATAATACACACAGTATTATTTAAAGGGGTCATATGATGCGATTTCAAGTTTTCCTTTCTCTTTGGAGTGTTACAAGCTCTTGGTGCATAAAGAAGATCTGTAAAGTTGCAAAGACTAAAGTCTCAAATCCAAAGAGATATTCTTTATAAAAGATCACTGAATCACAGGAAAGGAGAGACTAGCAGCAGCGGTTCGTTTCTCCGCCATGCCTTGTGTTGAGGTTCAAGTGCCGATGACACAACAAGTGGACGGCTTCTTTTCTCTGTCTGCTCACTCTCTCCCTCTAACCACCATAACCATCCGTGTTCTTTCCTTCTCTTCTCCTCCTCCATCTCTCCTCCACCCTGCTGGGGTGGAAAAAGTGACAGTGCTCTCCACAACTCTTCAGGGGCTCCTCATTTTCAGCATGCCTGTGGCAGCACTGGATTACTGAGCCCTTCCTGGACGTGCACAGGCTCAGACGCACACGCCTTGCCCATCACAGGAAGATCCTGGTTAACCTCAGCATAAGCATCTCTCTGCCTTTCTTCACATTCATAAATGACATGCATATAAGGACCTTAAGCTGTCCACGTTGTCTGAGATGTGGCCTGGTGCATATGCTCCATCACCTGCATGATGGTGCTTGCATGGGCAACACAAGTTTGAGTCCAGCTTGCATCATTTCTTGATCCTGTTTCCTCATTCGCCCACATTTTTTGGATTTTTTTTCCTCAGCGTTCCCATAAATAAAGTGTTGAAAAAAGGTCCAAAAATGAAATAATGATACTAAATTGCTTATTTGGCTAATATTAAAAATTTATTTTCAATTTATCAGTATCATTGAGAAGTTATGTAAATCATAGTGATTTCCCCATTTTTATATTTAGATTACATATGCAATCATAACATTTACCTATTGTGAATCTTTAGAAAAAAAAAATAATGCATCTCAAAATGCATATTCATTTTTCGTACTTCACAAATTTATTTAGACAAAATTAAGGCTATTTACTGGTTATCAAACTACAATTTTTATATTGTTGCATATGATTAAAAACAAAACGAGCTTTAAATTAGTACACAGATGTCCAAAAAAAAAAATCACAAACTGTAATAACAAATGTATTTTTAAAATATTTTAATATCTGCTACACATTTAAAACTTATTCAAATATACCAAATAAAAACTCAGTTTAAGCTATGACCAATTTTAGTTCGTTTTATTTTTTTATTTGATTTAAAATAGTACAGATTTTCAACCCATTTATCTGCCAATACAATGAACATAATATTATCAGTTTATTGGTATCGGCCACAATTTTTACATCCATAAAATAAACATTGAAAAGGTGTAGGCCTATTTACTGTACACAAAAGCACACTCAGAAACACATGCACACAGAGAAGCAAAACTTGAATTTTGCATTTGTCCCACTCACACACATATAAATAATGCCATAAATGAGCTCACACACAAACACTGAGGCAGATTCTGGATCTCTGAGGATCAATTTATGATGTGCCATCAGGAGGGGGCAGGTTTATTAGCTTGTTATTTTCGAATCTCTTCAGTGAGTATTTGTTTATATTTAATGTGTAATGGAGCTGAACCCAATGCCCTTTTGAAACCAGTCTCACAGACCCCTTCACCCCAGTCCAAAACCACCAGTACTAGAAGATGCAGGCTGAATGCACTGCTTACCGTATGTTTGTTGAACGTAACCAAGCTGTCTGCTGCTGGTTTAGAAAAGGGTGCCAGGCAACTAAATAAAAAAACATGTTTCTCAATTTCTGCCTTTGAATATCTGAGGCCACGTTCATTTGAAAAGCTAATATTTACAGCAGCCAGCTGCAGCGAGCAAGCTAGAAAACCATGTCGGCGCACACGCTCGCATACAGATCCTCACATCCGCACGGATGGTGCGAAGGAACGTTTGCCATGCAGCTGACGGGTCAGAATAGGACCATTCACCTTGGGCCAGGACCTCTCAGACCTGCTAACGACCACCATCTGATCATCCCTGTCAGCCAGATGAAATGTTATTCACCATACATAAATCACCCGGCCACAACGCAGGCACGTGAGCAGGGGCGGCTTACTGCGCATCACACGTGTGCCGACAGAGAACAAACCTTCGGCCTTTCCTCATTGGAGGATGAGAAAGAGGTGGACCTCACAGCTCTCTAATCATCTAGCTGTGGACACAAAGAAAGGAAGCGGACTCTTATCTGGATCCATGCACAGGTAATGAGAACAGATCAGCAGTCAAAAAGCGACTAAAACTTGGTTTGCATGTCTTGTAATTAGGGATGTAACGATTAACCGCGAGCCGGTTGAAAATCGATTCAAATATGTGACGATTCAATTCGGTTGAGATGCTAAACAAATCGCGATTCATTTAGGGGTAGGAGTTTATATGAATGTATGTCTGAGGGGAACTTACTGTCTTTAGAAAAGTTTAGATGGTATTTTTTCTTTTCATCTTGCATCTAGTTCATATGTGCAGCGCTTCTTTGTTTACAGCGGAAACGCTTTAAGCGCCACCTGCTGGCAGACAGTGAATCTGCTAATTTTGTTTAAAAACTGCTCATGTTGCATGTATGCAGCATCTTTGTTTGGATCATGATTAAAATGCAGTGGTTGCCTCTAATTTTAAATGTTAAGAGCACAGACAAAGCCTTAGTTTGTTTATATGAAGAGATTTATTTTATTTGTGTTATTTATTTTATTTGGGGCTTGTTTTAAAATTTCAATGTAGTTTTGTTATTTACATTTACATTATATTTAAATTTTGTCATTTAGCAGACGCTTTTGTCCAAAGCGACTTACAAATGAGGACAATAGAAGCAATCAAAACCAACAAAAAAGCAATAATATGTAAGTGCTATATTAGTATATTATTATAGTGTTATATTTCAATTTCACAAAGAAATGTGCAGCATTTTGTCCAAGCAATAATAAAAGGACACATTTAATTTATAATTTGTCTTAAATCTAATTTTGTAAAAAATAAAATAAAATCGTGAATCAAATCGAATCGTGAGTTGAGTGAATCGTTACATCCCTACTTGTAATGAATTAAAAAGGTTCTCGTTCAGCATGATCTCCGTCTGTTCCTGAGACATCTACATTGAAGCTTAAATACTACATGTTCCTTAGAAGGGGCAAGGTTTGGCTGGTTAGGATGCTCCCATTAACCCTTCCCATTTGAACTTTAGTGTAAATATAATAAAGACCTTTGGTACCACAATAATCAACTTTAATCCTCATGCTGACCAGACAATGGGCACAAACGGCAATAAGAAAGCAGCATTACCAACAAAACGGCCATTTATTGTTGATGATATCAATTACTTAATCAATACTCATTTTGAGAACCAATATTGATTCTTAAATCGATCTCTTAGTCTATGCTGTTGATGCGTGAACAAAACTTAACTAAACATTATTTGCAACAAGCCTGCCATCCATTAATCATAATAGGCTTTGTGTTACTTTTGATATGGAACAAAGTCTCAGCTTTCAAGTTCTGTCAATTTTATCATGAAACTTAAACAATAAACATTATTTTGATGCTTTTAATGTGGTGTGACAGATCACTGTAGCCGCCTCAGTTAAAGCAACAGCACATACGAATGATCATCTCTTTCTCCATCTTTACTACTAGTTAAAGGGATAGTTCACCCAAAAAAATTTGATGTTTATCTGCTTACCCCCAGGGCATCCTAGATATAGGTGACTTTGTTTCTTGAGCGCGTTTCTTGTCCTGAGCGCGTTCTCAACAGCCGGTGTGTGACGCGTCGTCTTCTTCTTGCTTTACAGCGGATCGCAGACTTATAAGTGCATTACCGTCACATATCTCTCAAATGGACCATTGACACTCTATCTACAATCTCAATTAGGAGTGTCAATGGTCCATTTTAGAGATAGGTGGCGGTAATGCACTTATAAGTCTGCGATCTACCGAAAAGCTAGAAGAAGAAGATGCGTCACGCGCCGGCTGTTGAGAACACGCTCAGGACAGTTCGGATATTGCGGTGAATCAGAGGTAAAAAACTATATAAATACTGTTCAGTTTCCTTCACAGACCGATCGTTTCGTGTCTTTACACATTAATATATCGTCACGAGCCGCAGGGTTTAATTTGGTTTTGTTTGTGTATGTTTTTTTGACTCTCAAAGCCGTGATTCCCATTCACTTCCATTATATGACTGACAGACTGCAACGGATTGAGTTAAAAATCTTTGTTTGTGCTACTGAAGAAACAAAGTCACCTACATCTTGGATGCCCTGGGGGTAAGCAGACAAACATCAAATTTTCCTTTTTGGGTGAACTATCCCTTTAAAGTATAAAATAAACATCAGAAGGTGTGTTGAAACAAACAGTACAACTGAAATGTATAATTTCCTATGTAATCATTTATCAGACGTCAATAAAACAGCTTGTAAACAATGTCACATAATGCTACATTTACCTCAGGAAAACCATTCAATGTTTACAGATCAACAGTAAGCTAAATATAAAACATACTGTTCATAATATTTTACTTAACCTTTTAGTGATGTCTTATTTAATGTATGTTTAAATCCATCATGAAATCAAGTTATCTCAGCCACTGATAGAATATAGACACAATCACATTATTAAAAAGTAGATATAAATTGCCTTATGTGCAAATCAGATGTATACAACACATGTTTTTTAAAAGCATAAATAATTGTATTTTAATAGTTTATACTCTGTTGTTAAAAGTGGTTAATTTGAACCTTTAGGGCCAGATTTACTAAACAGGGCAAACTAGCGTGAGAGCGCAATTCCAAAACAGCGCTGATGGGTGAGGAAATTTCTGCGGGTGATTTACTGACAAATTAAAGAACACAGACGCAACATCTTTACATATCGACCAACGCAATATACCAAGCGCAGCGCAAATTAGCGTAGTTTACCAGTAATTTGACGAGTGCAAATATTAGTAAATCGCATTGAGTGATTCATTTTAATACTCTTCCTCCCATAAATTTTGTGTCTGAAAGGGAAACGTCTCGGTTACGTATGTAACCCTCGTTCCCTGAAGGAGGGAACGGAGACGTCACGTCGGATGACCGACGACAAATGCATATTCTATAAGGTCAGGCACAAAAATAACTCTGTCCATGCCTTTTCAGTGCAAATTCTTCAATGCGCATCTTTAGTAAATCCTGACAGTATTATTTTAATGCCAAAAGATGGTTTGCGCTGGCACAAGCTGTTAGTAAATCTGGCCCTTAATATTATAGTATTGTATCAACTGACAGGGTTTCCTTGCCTAGTTTACAACTTTTGTTGAGACACTTTTTTTCCTTAAAATTTTTTGGACCTGTATTATACCTGATATCCAAATGGATTAAGTCAAAGTCAAATCAAGAGCTTTTGAATCAAATTGGAAAGAGTGAAATCTTTGTCAATATCCAGCCCTACCATTGATTGTTGCATCTTTGAATCTAAATCCATATGAGTCTCATGGGAGGAGCAGAAGTTATGATGGGTAACATCCACAGGAACAAAAAACGCACTCATGCAGAGATGAGACATAGTGGCTCCACTCCATATGGGTGGCAGGACACATACACTCACACACTCACAAGGGTGTGCAGAACTGACACCAGGCGGCACCTCGCAAGCCACAGACGGCCAATGTTCCATGTCTGTCCTATACGTCCCACAGTGTGGCCTCATAAAGACTCAAAGAAGAAGAGCTAAGTTTGCAGTTTCAGGAACGTTTGCTCCCTCCTCAGCCCTACTTCAAATGTCTTGTACTTGGGCTGTAAATATATGCAGACGCTTTAAAAAGAATGACATTCCAGGGTTTAATAGTTTTGGATTCATATGAACTTTAAAAGCCACAATGGGTTCCCCTCAGTCTCGGGAACCCCTATGAAAAAAGAAGCATTTATGCTCGCAAATGTGCTGGTTTTCTTGAGAATTTTACAGATTCGAAGGAGCATTTTAGAAAAGATGGGAAGAATGTTGACCTGCAGTTCTTGAGAGTCAGGAAGAACAGCATTTCTACAGCTGAAATGCTGAATGACGGTGAGAAGTAATGAAAGATTTGGGCTGATTACTGGTTTGTAAGAAATTATACTATTCTGTACTGAAATAAAATAAATATCACCAAAATGTCTGTTTTATCAAAATGGCATCAATAAAGAATAACACTTTACCATGTTCAATAACAACAAAACACAAACTGCTTTGAAAACAGTCTTCTAAAACAGGGGCCTGGAGACGCTTGAGGATGCAAGAGAAAGGTTGAACCATAACAAGTCAAAGTGTATGAAATTTGCTTTCTAAAGTTTGGTCACAATTATTTTATTCTATAGATAGTTTTATGTTTATTTTCAGAGTCATACACTACCATTGGAAAGGTTGGGGTCAAGATTTTTTTTTAAATAAATGAATACATTTCTTATGCAAGAATGCAATAACTTGAGCAGAAGTGACAGTGAAGATATTTATAATGTTACAAAATATTTTCTTTTCATATTAACAGTTCTTTTGAACTTTCTATTCATCAAAGAATACTGATTAAAAAATCATTGCAGTTTCCACGACAACATAAAGCAGTACAACTGTTTTCAACATTAATAAATGATAGGTTATCTGATAAATGGTAATGTTTCTTGAGTATCAAATCAGTGTAGCTATATATTATTTCTGAATGAACACCGAGCGGCAACCTCCCGCTCTCTCTCGTGAAGCCAACAAGGAAGTGACTTAAACTGTAATTTGTCAACTGGCCACTAGAGGCTGGCTGCAAAAGGGAGTCAATCCCATAGACTCCCCATGTTAAAATGCCCAACTTTACAGCAGAAAAAAACATGCATGCAGCCTGGTTCAAAAACCACCGTCGAGCTAGGTGGGCGTGGTTTCAGCAGCCAGCTCCCGCCTCTTTGCCCATTTTCGATTATCCGGGAGTGACGCGCGGTGACGCGCTGCCAAGATGGCGACGGCTGGCTCCGCCTACTTTAGGCTTCAAAACGCTCGTCGGAAGTCTACGGATTACGTCACGGACACTACGTCCATGTTTTTATAGTCTATGATGAACACGTGACACTAAAGCCTGGAGTAATGGCTGTTAAAAATTTTATCGAACATAGAAAAAACAGAAATACAGAAAACAGTTTTAAATTGTAATAACATTTCACAATATTACTATTTTCACTGCATTTCTGGGCAAATACAACAGCATAAGAACATAAGAGACTTTCAAAAACATTCAAAAAAATTACCAACCCCAAACTTTTGAACAATAGTTTAAATCTAACAGTAATTTAATGATGAGTAGAAAAATATATTAGAAAGTAAATATTTTGCAAATTATATTTTACACAATTTATAATATTTTTTATTATTTTATATTTAAATACGGGCTCTGTGGCTTAAAAAAAAAGTACTAAATGAGAGGATAGCAACCCACATTATTTCTCCCTCACAAAGGTCAAATACACAGAAACAGCTAAAATTCTGCCGTAATAATACTATAATATAACCAGCATTCAGAGTGCAATCAACTGAGGTTAACACCTCAACCAGAGGGTCACTCTTCTTGTCACATAAGTTGCCGAAGATGGGGCTGCGAATACTTTTGCACAAATGTTTTGTCTGCCTTGAGATCAACACAAATGACTTCCTCCCCACTGTTACAACTGACTGAGCTTTCAGTGTTTCCTGAAGTCACTACAGAACTTCTCACGACAGGAACTAAAACTCGGAACTGTCCAAGTGTCACTGGAACACTGCGTACTTTTTTCAACAGAACAGGCACTTTTAAAAGAAAAAACAAGATTATGCCATGCATTTCAAGAATAAATTCAATGAGTACACAATTTATTTGGAGAAGCAACACATCTATTTTGTAGAGTTGGCTCAAAAATCAAGTCATCTCTTAAGTATGAAAAACAATTTACATTTTAATTTCTCAGATGGGAATAAATATACCATGTACTCAGATTTACATTTACCTCAGAGTGAAAGGAGGCAACTAGAGGAGAGAGAACTCCTGCAAATAAACATCACAGAGGAAGGCAATGTTTTATATAACATGCTCAAATGACACCAAAAACATTCAACGTGATGAATGTGACCTGTGACAGTGACGTTTATCGATCACTGCAGAAACCTTCCTAACCATTCTGATCTATACTGTCCTTTATTCTGTGCCTTAGACATTCCTACAAAAGGACCTTGGGGGACAACAGCACCATATAACCCTCTCCATTTCTTTCTCATTTGCTGTCGCTCTCACTCTCAGAGCGAAGGCTAATGAGAATGCAGCGTTTTCACCTGCCTGGCTGAGATCCTGCGTGAGGCAGATGCTCCTCGCGGGTAAATGGAGGCAACAGTTCTCTGACAGGCCCTCTGCTGCTGTCAATATTCACTCATTCAAACCAGCAGTCAGACAGTCATGCTCTTAGGAGCCACTCATGAACTCCTAAACTTAGTTTAAGGAGGAAAGGTTTATGCAGCCGTTTAGAAATGTTTAGTACTTTCTTAAAGTCTTGAGGAAGTAAAATAAGCTTGCTATGTTAGAAATGGGGTTTTATCCCAGGGTTAACAATTAATCCTGGGTATTCTTTAGCTGGCATTCCACACTGTACATTCCTAAACCCGGGGTTTTAGCAACAGATAAACACCTTCTTGAATTCAATAAGTGGTCACTTCAATTAGATTAAAGTTTAATTATGCTAAAAAAAAAAAAACTCATGCTTTATGTTTAATTACACATATGGGTTGCATTTAATATCAATTTAACGTGTGGGGTAGGGGTCTGGGCAAAAGGTTGGAAACCACTGGTCTAGTCAATGTATTTTAATGTGTCCAAGCATTCAACATACTGTGAATTAATGATTTTCTGTTTCATATTGGACAATAGAGTTGGGCGATGTCTAAAAAATTGGCATCGGATGATGTCTACAGTGAAACATCGCGATGGACGATGACAT
>NW_015638582.1:942465-947405 GCF_001515625.1 Sinocyclocheilus rhinocerous
TATAGAACCACTGATCTATAATAGAGATTCATTATATATGTCTACACTGGATGCGGCGCGGTGCGACACGACAAATCCCCGACAGTAAACTGCTGCCGCATTATATTTATGACGTGCTGACACAAATTTCAAATGATTTTCAATGGTCCAGTGTAGACAGACTTTAGCTGATGCGGCACGGTGCAGTGTGACATGATAACTGTCGCGTCCGGTGTAGACATGGTGTAACGGTTGCCTGTTACATTACAGTAAATAAAATTTCACTTACCACATAAACAGAGTAAGGAGAGATGACTGAGGACGATGGCGAATGATTTGCAGATCCTGTGCACCACTGACAAACATCTAATCTTGTAAAATGTGTGGTAAGTACTGCTGCTCCATAGTATAAACAGACTACGTGTGATCGCAAATCTCGAAAGTGAAAGTGAAACTAAAAGCGATCGTGCATTCAAAAGCAGTTTCAATGCCAGGTATAATAGCGGCTCCCTGATGCCCGAAATATATGTAGTATAATTACCCAATGATATAACTGCGAGGGAAAATACTGAAATATATTTTCCTCCCATCTCGTATTTATTCCCTTTAGGGGTTCCGTATACATGTCATTTTCTTTCCGAACACAGTATTGGGATGTGGCGGATTGCGGGGGGGGAGGGGTCACGATGCTGGTTCAACATCGTGATGTCTATCAGCCATCGGTGATGGACGATGACATCGTCTATCGGCCCAACCCTATTGGACAAAGCACACTATTTAAATTAGGGATGTCCCGATCAGGGTTTTTGTGCCCATGATCCGATCAAGTTATTGAAATCAATCCAATTTATACAGGATGTGCAGAGTGTGTGTGTGTCTAGGCCCTATATATATATATATATATATATATACACATACAAACACACACACACACATATTTTAGGGATGTGCATCTCCATAACTGAGGCCGATGCGATACACATCTCGATGCATATCCAATGATACGATACATTAAAGATACATTTGAAGCAGCTACCAATGTGATGCAATGTCATTCACCCCTTCTACAATGCAGTGCAATCCGATTTCGATTCGATTCGATTCAATGCAATCCGATTCAATGCAATACAATGCAATGCAAAAAATATGATGCTATGCAATATAATATTACTAGAGTAATTGTAGACATTGGTAGATGTAAACATATTACAATGGTAGACATTGTAAACAGGCTTTGTGGTCACAATTATGAATGTGTTACTACTGATATAATCTTCTTTTATTTTATATGTATAATAATCAAAATAACTGCAACATAAAGAAGAAAAAAAGATAAGGTTAGAAAGCATGAAGCTCACGGTGTCAGAAGAATTAGGGTTGGGCTGATAGACGATGCATCGTGATCCCCCCCACACACCCCCGCAATCCGCCGCATCCCAATACCGTGTTCGGATGGGGCACACCCCCTAACACCCCCCCACGATGTCATCGTCCATCGCGATGTTTCACTGTAGACATCGTCCAATGCCAATTTTGTTGACATCGCCCAACCCTAGTCAGAATGCCAGTCTGTCAATCAAGTAAGAATCAAGACGCAACCCATAAATTACTTTCGAGTGAATCGTTAAAAAGTGAGCATTAATTTTGTTACACAGAAGCTTGATAATGTGTGAGGCCCTAGAACAAACCTCATTTGTTCTGTCGCATCATGCACGCACATTTGTGCGTTGTCTTTTCTTTTTTAATAGCGGTTGGCAAACATACTGGAAGGTGCACACCAAGGTTATTATAGTTTTTAATTTTTGAATTAGTTTTATTTTAATATCGTTTTCAAATTTGCTATACAATTCAGTTTAGTTTTTATTAGTTTCATTAATATTGTTGTTAGTTTTAGTTTAGTTTTTATTTTGTGAACACATTTTTATTTAGTTTTTATATAGTTAATTTCAGTTTTAATTAAAGGTTAGCAGAATTAACAGATCACTTCCAGAGCGCAGGCCAAAGAAAGACTTAGGCATAAAAGGCAATAAGGCATAATTTAGCCTTAGTGATGCAAATGTCTAGCGACACAAAATTAACGCATGCTGAGATTGATTAAATGGTAAAAGTATACAAATATACGCCAAAATGAAGCTGATACCGAGTACCGATACCAATATTTTTATTGCATTTGTAAATTTTTTAAATATTGGGTACAGAAACCAAAAGAGTATGTATAATGTTAGTTGGTTATAGGCATGGGATGATAACCGGTTTCAAGGTATACCGTGGTTTGGAAAAGTCACAGTTTCAAAACCACTAAAATTTTCCGTTATACCGTTCCTGCGGTATGTGCAGTTTTTTTACGTGTCGTCAAAGACGGAAAGTGCAGGACTCCCTCAGTTGTGTGCAGCGAAGAGCGTACAACATTTCTCACATTATCACAGTTTATTCGCTATAGTTTAGACAATGGTAATAAAATATGACAAGAACTCAGATTTAAAATGTGTCAGAACAAATTCAGCTTGATAATGTTAGATAACTTTGATAGAAAGGTATGTAATAGATTACAATCAACCAAAAATTAGACAGCTGTTAGTATGACAGTATTTACACAACTATCAATACTTAGTCGGGCAGCCTTAGCCTTAATGACAGCCTGTAGTCTGTAGGCACAGCCTATCAGAGAGCACTACACTATCTTCCAATGAGAGACAAAGGAGGCAAACCAGTGGCAAGAGTACGGTCAGAGTGACTGGTCACAGTCCTGAAATTCACAACACTGAAACTTAAGAATACAAAACTTTACTAAAACATTACTCATAAAAGAGTTAAGTTATGTTTAAAATAAAATAAATCAATTATAATTTCATATAATTAACACTGTTCACTAAAAAGAAAAGGATAGTTTACAGAGTGGCTTCCTCTCACACAAAGCTAAAAGAAAAGCTAGTCGCAAAAAGCTAAAAGAATCAATAGTAACAATTTAATATAGGGACCAATTCTCACTATTAACAAGTTGCTTATTAGCATGTCTAGTATTAATATATTGGCTTTATTAGTGCTTATAAAGCCAACCCTCTACATTGCGAGTAAATCACTCGCATATGCGACTAAATCTTCACTCTGGCGACTAAATGATGTCTAATATTAGCCAATTGCTAATAAATTCTCAGATTTTATTCGCCAGTAAGCACATATTCAGCATGACCATATTCTTCATCCCTAATCCTACCCAATACCTAAACTTAAAGGGGGCATAACACACACAGTTTCACCCAATCTCATGTTAATCTTGATGGGCGCATTCTTCTGGGAGAAATGCCCATAAAAGGAGTTCCACCCTCGTTTACGTCATTAAGAGCCACGATCAAAAAAAACTCTCCGAAACTTGTACGAACCCGGAAGAAAGATTTTTGGCACAGAAATAACCTTACTAACTATTAATAAGCAGTAAATTGGGAGTTTATTAAGGCAAAAGTAATAGTTAATGGTTTATTAATAGGGAGAATTGGAAAATAAAGTGCGACCGAATTAATTTAAAAACATTTTTACGATCAAGTTCAAATTATTTTTTTTATTTATTTTTTTCTAATTATTTCTAATTACTTTAGTAAATAGAACTAGTAAATATTAAAATGAATATAATAAATCTAAATCTCATTGCAGAAATCATTATGCATACATTATTTAATCTCTTTAAATTAAATAGTGTGATATCTTATATGTTGGCATTATATTGGCCATCGGCCACCCTGCTCTCTAATAAAAAAAAATCCACATCGCTCTACAATAGCACTGTAGAAATTTACATGAAATCCAGCATGGAGCCAGGAAAGCAAGACAAAAATTACTA
Organism: Sinocyclocheilus rhinocerous; assembly: GCF_001515625.1. Classification (NCBI taxonomy): domain Eukaryota; kingdom Metazoa; phylum Chordata; class Actinopteri; order Cypriniformes; family Cyprinidae; genus Sinocyclocheilus; species Sinocyclocheilus rhinocerous. The sequence goes on from NW_015638582.1 coordinate 946,280, forward strand.
CAGCACACTGTACCCTGCAGGTACACTGTGTTCACTGTTTGCTTAAATGTTCAGCTGAAGAGATCACAGGATTTGGAGGAGGGCATTGTTAGTGCACTGATGCATTAAAGGGGTCATATGATGCTGCTAAAATGCATTTTAAGAATACTTTTCCCATAAACTGGTCAAAATGCGCAACACCGCTGTATGCTGCGTGAAAGACGCGTGCGCACTCTGATGTAAACAAGCGCGGACGAGAAGCACATGGCGGAACATGTGAGAGACGCTCTGGATGAAAGCGCACTTTCACTCTCTGACAGCAGATGGCACTAAACTGCAGAAATAATAATAATAATAATAATAATAATCGGCATATCCCTAATCTATACATTACAGCTCTAAAATAATTCAAATGTTTTAGTTAAACTAATTACACAATGTGCCTGTTAATATGCATGTCTATTAATTAGGGATGGGATAAGGTCTAGTTGTTGACATATTTCTGTGTGCGACCGTGTGGAGTGACGTGAAGGAAGGTGGACGTGAAATTGAGCAGGTCCTTCTACAATCTGGAACAGGTTTGGATAGGGCTGTACAGTGCGACAAAAATTGGTCTGAGCCTTGAGTAAATGTACTACAGTATCATGTGTGCGATACAGTTTTACATGATGTGTATGAGTAGTTTACAAAAATGTTGTCCAACAAAGATATTATTTATTGACGTGCTTTTTCTCCATATTAACTTCATAACATAGTCGAGTGTTTGAAATAACTTATTTTTGTGATCAGACGTGGTTTCGTATCACAGAATAAGGCAGAAATCATACTATTTTATAGCATTATATACAGTGATAAAGCGTTTTATTCAGCTACAGCGATCACTGGATACCTCTGTCTATATTAGGGATTTCCTGGAGCATTACTTCTACTATGCACATGTGAAGTTTCTGCGCAAGGGCGCCCTCCGGCTTCCAGTATTAATTAAACAGTCATTACATTACGTGTGTACTGCACACAACCCCCTATTTTGGGTAAAAATAGGAAAGATAATACTTTTCTCTAAAGAAACAGGATTCCCTAAATTATCGTCATTGATATCGTTATCGCAATAAATATCAGAAATTATCGTGATACATTTTTAAGCCCA
>NW_015638582.1:947628-948357 GCF_001515625.1 Sinocyclocheilus rhinocerous
ATATATATGAATGTTTTTAATGAATGGCTTTTATAATACAAATAGCAATGTGTAACATTTTACCATATTTAGTGCAACTTTTATTTGTTCCCCACAAAATATTGTTTTTTCACTAAATGTTTGGATTTCTAAAATTATTGTGCACTGATTTTTCTAGAATAACTTTTGCTGCCGAATTATCCACTAACCTAGTTTATGATGAATTTTTGTCATAGATTGTAAATATACATAGGCCTATATTTTTTCATATTTGTTTATTTTATTTTTCTTTATAATTAAGTAGTCTGTATCTAGTAGATTGTGAAAGAATGATTATCTGTACCACACACAGAGATATATAAATTCTACATTTATTTAAATGAGGGAAAAAAAATTCACTGGTATCGGATCGGTATCGGCCAATACCGAACCCTAGGTATCGGAATCGGTATCAGAGGCGAAAAAGGCGGATCGGAGCATCCCTATACTTAAGGTGACTTATTTAACTGGGTTTGCTGAGTGATAAGACCCCCCCAAATCCCCCTCCCCCCCATCGGCTTTTAGGACACTCAAAAGGGATCACAGATAACAAACAGCTAAGAAACACCGTGGCGGGTGTCGATTTAAAAGTATGCACATTTCCTACCTTATTTGTAAATGAAATTCATTTCCAACCCTTCTTCTATCGTTTCAAGTTTATCCATTATTTGAATGCAAGAAAAATATAGCTGGTTTTCCAAGTAAAAACCG
>NW_015638582.1:950737-951280 GCF_001515625.1 Sinocyclocheilus rhinocerous
TTTTAACCGGGTATGCTGAGTGATAAGACAACCCCCCCCATCGGCTTTTAGGACACTCAAAAGGGATCACAGATAACAAACAGCTAAGAAACACCGTGGCGGGTGTCGATTTAAAAGTATGCACATTTCCTACCTTATTTGTAAATGAAATTCATTTCCAACCCTTCTTCTATCGTTTCAAGTTTATCCATTATTTGAATGCAAGAAAAATATAGTTGGTTTTCCAAGTAAAAACCGCCAAATAACGTTTACACGTAGTAATCAGAGGGTGGGGAGATGGGGGGGATTCCCCCGCTCTATATGTCTCTGCATCTGCTAAATGATTTTTTTATTCCCAGTGAATAGGAGTTAAAATTCCCACACGGGTGACACTACTCCAATAACAGACCATGCAAAATACCAAAAAAGATTTAAAATATTGCAAAGTAACGTTACAACCTTGCAAACAATAATAAAATCAGAGAAGGACTTTAACTGTAAGCGACACGAGCATACGCAAAACAAAGGGAACAATATGATGTTTGTTATTATTAAAATTTTATA
>NW_015638582.1:951570-952155 GCF_001515625.1 Sinocyclocheilus rhinocerous
GTCTCTGCATCTGCTAAATGATTTTTTTATTCCCAGTGAATAGGAGTTAAAATTCCCACACGGGTGACACTACTCCAATAACAGACCATGCAAAATACCAAAAAAGATTTAAAATATTGCAAAGTAACGTTACAACCTTGCAAACAATAATAAAATCAGAGAAGGACTTTAACTGTAAGTGACACGAGCATACGGAAAACAAAGGGAACAATATGATGTTTGTTATTATTAAAATTTTATATAGCCCACGTTTTTATAAACATTTTTTTTTTAATTTAAAAAAATTGTATTGCCTAATTATTGCCCCACAATAATTTACCGCTTAGGCAATAACGTATATCAACATACGTTGTCTATGACCAAAAACGTAAGAAGATATGTTTTCAGTGGACTTTTAAATTTTGCTTTGCTTTGAGTGTTTTTTTCTTTTGATTTAGTCGAGTTGGTTTTGCATCAAACACAATGTGATTTTCGGCAATCGAGATCTGACAGCAACAGCACATATTTCCGCTTGGGCGAGCGCTTTGCGGACAGCTTACCTCGCGCATTAAATCTGCCGCAGACCAGCAAATCACTGAGAACGCG
>NW_015638582.1:953078-959095 GCF_001515625.1 Sinocyclocheilus rhinocerous
TGTGTGAATGTTATAATAAATGTATTAACAGAGCTGTTGTAGGGTAATTATTATTATCATTATTATTGTCTTACTTTTTTATTTTATTTTACATAACGACAGTAAAATTACAATACTATCATTTATGAATGTCGATGGAGTTGTTGCTTTTTCTCTGCTTTTATTTTGGCAGAAACCCACAGGAAGATCTCAGTGCTACTTTTTGTTGACAACAGCATGCAGATTTATAAATGATTCTCATTACGAATTTGGGAAGATATTTGTCGCACGTATCACATTGTCACATGCCTTTAAAAAATTCACAAAAATGTTACTGAGCAACTGATGACTTTGAACTTTGAACCCTGGCGCCGCGAGCTCATGCAGCACTGTCAGAATACATGCAATTCGTGAGTGCATTAGAAAATATAACATTCTGCAGTTTATTTACTAATCATATTCGGTGCATCCCTACTCAGAAGCTTCTAATTTGATATTAGAGCAAATATGCTGACAAAATGCTGATTGAGTATTTACCCTGAATTTATAATTGTGATTATTAATTTTGATTATTTCTATTTACATAAAATAATGTGATAATAGCAGATTTCTGTGATTTTACAAAAAAAAAAAAACACACACACACTGCTGACAGAAAATATTAATGCAGACCTAAATGATAAACTACAGTCAAGGCTTTTCTCAATATGTAATTCTTTAATTATTTATTTGATTATTTGTGCAGGTCTCATCAAAAGGCCAACAGCAGAGGAGCAGAACCAAACTGATCACCTGAGAATAGTGGTCGACCGATATTGGTTTTTTGACAGCCGATGCCGATATCTTGGAAAGCAGGGTGGCCGATGGCCGATATAAAGCAGATATAATTTTATTCATTTTGATTAATGTTTAAGAAATTTGAAATCATTTGAAAATGGATTAAAATGTAAATGTGTTAAATAAACATACTTATACTTTAGATGACAAAGTATTTTTCACAAATAAATAAATATTTAATAAATAATATAATAAAAAATGAAGTAAACCTGTAACCAACAGGTCACTCAGTATTCTGGGAAGTTTGTGTGCATCACAAATAAATAAATATTTAATAAAAATATAATTAAAAAGGAAGTAAACACTCAACAGGGCACTCAGTATTCTGGGAAGTTTGAGTGCATTGGCAATCATATTTTTTCAAATAAAGCCAAGGTGGCACTCATTTTACATACAGCACACGGTGGAAATGACATGAATATGGCAGTGGGCAAATGCATAAAGCGCAGCATAATTTGAACTCACGAGTTTAAAGTTTATTGATCGCGCATCTCCAGTGAAGCTGAACTCTCCTCCTGTCAGCATTCAATTCACACAGATCGACCGTCACGCAGAGAACACGCGATCATGCAGGTCACATGCACACTTCACAAGATCTCACAACTGGATCCGACTAAGTTTGCAAGCTTTGTGAAAATAAATGTTCATTAGTCATTCAAAGATTTGTTTAAATGATATAAATGCGTATTTGTTGAATGCTGAAGGCAAACAAGAAAGTATTATAATGTTTGCCTTTCTATTACTAATAATATAAAAGCAATCGTTATAATACTTTTTGTATACATTTTAATTCCTTTGTTTAACCATTCTATCTGATTATTAGACAGACTTCTATCCGTATTTAGTATAGTCAAAATAAAAGTCTGTCGCGCCGTCAAAATAAAAGTCCCGCCTTGAACGCATCGGCCAAACAGGAAAACATATCGGCCGATGCAGATATTTAAAAAATGCCAAATATCGGCCGATATATCGGTCGACCACTACCTGAGAACATCAACAGTATTTTAACAAGACATGCAAAAACAGCAAGGAAGTTGTAGAGGACATTTTAAAAAGGTTAGTGTTGACAAAACAGGGATGTGTGATAGAGACTGCACCTCATCTGAAACCATGTTGGCACAGTCAACAGGCTGATGATAGCATGAACTGCCCTTGGCAGGCTTGTGGTTTTTCTGAGCCTGCTCTGGCACACTGAGACCAGTTTCTCCACTCCATAAAGTGACGTTCATCACAATCCACCTGTGCACAGAGAGTTACAGGCCTTCGAATTCAAAAAATAAATATTTCTGTCTGAATGCCATATAGCAGTCCAGTGTCATGAGATGTTACAGAAAAGACCTAGTTCCACAACAAACAAATACTCCTATGTTTACAATGCAAAGCTCTACCAGCCAATGGAAATTAGGGCTGAACGATTTTGGAAAATAATCTAATTGCGATTTGTTTTACCAATATTGCGATTTAATATGCAATAATTTTTTAAAAGCTCTTTATGTTCTGTATTATTCAACAAAGACAAGCTATAAATCATTGTATAGTATGACCAACACAATATTAGATAGATTAAACATAAATGTCCGATCGATCTTCAAGTCGAACACACCTCTTTACTCTCGCGTGTCACGTGACCGTGTAATCACAGCCTCTGCCATTGAAAAATCGCGTTTTTTCATATCGCGATATTATCGCAAATGCAATTAATCGTTCAGCCCTAATGGAAATTATGCTGTAAAAACAGATCATTAAGACTGCAACTGTTATGATGCAAGAACTACTAGCACATTAACATATGCCTGCCTACATGTACTGTATTTATGAACAGCAATTGACCCTTCACTACATTCCGCTCCCTTTAGTTACAACAAGCTTTGAAGAACGTCCCATAGGACTGAATCTGAGATTTCTATGAAAAGTGTTATGTTCAGTAAAGCGTGCTCATTACGTGAAAACAATGAATGGATCATACTTATGGAATAAAGCAACAAAACGAAAAGCCTACAAAAAAAAAAAACTGATACCTGATAAAAATAGCAAGCTTATCACTCATGTTCAACATGTTTGCTCTCATGTTTGTTTAGCACATATTCCAGCAGCTTCAAGACAACTTCAGACAGTAGATTATCACTGAAATACTGATTCACAAACTTCAGCCTGTGAAAAGCACCACACATCTTCATATTCAAACACTCACCATACTGCATTATGAGCTGACACATCACAAGCAAGGCTCGAAATTGCGACCATTTTGGTCGCATATGCTCCCGAAATTTAATCCGTGCGACCTCAAAATATATTTGGGAGCATTTGTGCGAGTAGGATAAAATCTGTTAATATATAATTTGTAGTTGTGGTGCTCCTAAATTTTTGGTGAGTGCTCCTAAATTTTTGCTGGTGCTCCTAACTTTTTGAAGTTGGGAGCACCAGTGCTACTAAGTAAAAAAGTTAATTTCGAGCCCTGACAAGTGACACAAATAAGAACAGACCCCAACATGACACTACAGGCACATCAGCATCATACTTTATTTCTGAAGTAAACATGCAAGGACATGTACAGTATGTCTCAAGAGGAGCAATGACGCTCATCCACGGTAAGACAACTTTTTTCACCTTAAGGAGGGACACTGTTCAAAATCCTCAGATTTTTAGACTAAACTAATGAAGATGTACCTACCTTTACATTAAGATAATTACCCAAATTACACATGCATAACTGAATCTATCACAGCACCATATGGCAGCACCAACTGCTATTCAAACAGTATGCTCTGAGTTTTACTTTCATTTTCACTTGAATATTCTAGAATTTAAACAGACTTATTTTGGCATCTCCATTTGAGCTTGAAACTTAAAATAAAATTTCAGTTATTTTAGTTTTTCAGTTGTTTAGTGCATTTTCAGTACAAGTAATAAATAACAAGTAATCAGTAGTTTATAATTGCAACATTAATTTAAAAATAACAAAAAATAATACATCAACATTTAGATTACAAGCTTAAAACTTTGAATTCTATCTCTTTTTTAAGATTTAGGTTCAAAGTTTTTTTTTCCCCCAATTTTACATATTTACATTGCTTCTTTTGTAAAACAGAAGAAACATCTTTGTGTCTTTTTTTTGTCCACACAATGTAAGTCAATGGGCACCAATGTAGTTTCATTACCAACATCCTTCAAAATCTCTTTGTTGTTTTACAGAATAATGGAAATCACACAATTTTCATTTTCGGATGAACTATCCCTTAACGGGTACATTTACAATAACACAATACAATAACTATATAATGATATTTTTGTAAATCTAATTTTTAAAAACCAAATATAAAGAAATAAATGGAGTCTTGAGACTCAGCTCATGGCCAAAGACCATAAGAGACTTCAGATTTAGGCTAACTCGTACTCCAGTATAAAGTCCTCAAGCTTGACTCAGACTTCAGACCTGTGAATATCTCTGGAAAGCTTTCAGGTGTCAAATCTCATTGTGAGATTAGCAATAAAAATATTGGGTCATCTTGGAAAAGATTAAGTTGCTTCAAGTGAGGAAAGACTTGAACAGTCACATAAAAGTGAGTGCCACGCTGAACCTGAGTGGTTTGCTGTCTTACATTCACAGGAAATGACAAACAAACGTCTTGCTCTCAGATAAATGAGACGTGATAGAAGCCGGCAAATATTGCATTTATTTCTAAATATGCTTTCAGTAAGTTTGAAAGACACAATCCACTCACCATGGTCATTTTCAAAGCACTGAAACTCAATGCTAACTGAAGTCATTTCGTATCCTAGCAACATGTCTGTTAGTGAACAATATCGTTGAGACAGTTAGCACCGTTTGCAGCCTCAAAAGAGAGAAAGAGAAACTTTAACGAAGGAACAGATGGGTCAAATGAACGTAAATGTCTTTTTAGATTTGAGTTTCAACAAATTCACTTCTTCTGTCTGTCCTCAAGGCCACCGCTCAAGTCCACATGTTATTTTTCCTCAGGGGACTGAGTCAACAACATGACCCAATACATTCTGAATGAATCACTTAATGAACTTGGCAGCTGAGCCACAAGTCAGTACAGGGGAATTTGAAATGAATGCTTTGTCACGGTTTGTGGCTACCATTTTTGGTTCTTTATCATGTTCATCTACAACACTCAATGGCTCAGGTGTTATGTAATGTGACGGATCAAACTAAAAGGAATGTAGATGCGAGTTCAAGTAAGTACCAATCAATTACGTCAAAGTGCGGTGAATGAATTTATTTTAATGAATGAGCAGCAATGGTCATTATTTAAAGTATTACTCCACACCAGGTGAAATGTAAAAATATATTTTCTATTAAAAATGTGTATGAAACCATCAAAAATAAACGTGTTCTCTGCAATATTATCAAGCTTTGGTAAGTATGTTTTGTTTTTATCAGGGTCATTCTTTGTTGATCGCCTGAATGTTTGTTGCAGAAAAATATAAGTGCGCAAATGCGCTGGCATTTTTCCTAACACAGTCAGCCCGAAGTTAAGTCCACAAACTTATATCACATTTACAATAATTTTATTTATTTCTGTTTATTACTGTTGTAGTTTATATAATAATAAAAGTTAATAAAATGTATTACAATTAATAACATATTGACAGTATTATTAAAGCATATTATTAAAATGTGGTAATACCCTAAATGCTAGACTTAATCAAAAAAAATATATATATATATATATTATCAATGATAAAACAGCTAAATGCTGTTTATATATTAGTGCATCCTTGCCAAACTGAAGTATTAATTTCATTAAAAAAAATTTAAAAAATGACCTCAGACTTCTAAACTGCATTGTAACATGGGTTAAAAACAAGACTCAAAACTCAAACTAATGAAAGGGATAATTATCAATCAAAATTCTGATTGGATTAGTCACAGTTGAGGCTGCTGAAAATTATTTAATATTCGCACCTGTGTCAACACACCAGAAGAATTCTATATTAATGAAGCAAGTTTGTGATGTTGCTCATCAAACTAAAATAGTTTCCTGTTGTTCCAAACACTCCTTAAAGAGCAGGTCATATGGGTTTTCGAAAAATATCTCTTTTACAGTTTGTAAGGTAGCTATCCTTCAATGTAAACAGTCTGCAAAGTTGTTAATCAAAAGTGCATGATAAATAAAGATATTGTCTCTCAAAAGAAAGAGTCGACTCAGAATCGCCTTAACGAGTCGTTATATTTT
>NW_015638582.1:959234-967300 GCF_001515625.1 Sinocyclocheilus rhinocerous
TCGATTAATGTAGACTGTCGTTGTTCTAATTACTTTGTTTAATAATAAAGAATGTAGTGTAGCGCACAGACTTTATAATCATTGTGAAAGTGCTGTTTATGTAGTTATAGGGTTAATGCAGGGAGTAAAAGACCCAGTAGAGAGAGACGAGTTAGTTAGGCTGGTGCGCATGTGATACAGCTTTTCTGCGTTATATTTAAAGGTTAAGACACGTAGCTTTTCAAACTGTATTGTTTCATCAGTTAGTCACGTTAGCACTCGGCTAACGTATCCACCATTATTGTTTTGTTAAGTGTTTACAGTTTAGCAGCTAAATTTTAGCTGTGGGCACGATTCGCTTGCATAAGTGTTAAACAAAATGTTTTTATGTCATTATTTTAAGAACTGATTGGAGCACTATATTATTGTTTTATGTAAAGGTGCATGCTAGGGTTGCCAGGTTGTCACAACAAAACCCGCCCAATTGCTACTCAAAACTAGTCCAATCATGTTTCGAGGGTGGTCCCCCTTTAAAAATCGCGTTCTGGGGTGTAAAATACACGCTTTCAGTCAGGGTTCCCCTGGTAATTTCGCATTCCAGTGCCTAAATATGATGTTATTGGGGTCGCTACAACCCGCCACATCAAAAACAACTGCAGACTTAGCAACACAGATGGTAGCGCTCGCTAACTTGCTCAAGCGCTCCTCTCTGTGCCAATCACAACAGGCTTGGCCAGCTGCAAGTTATTCCTCATTTTGACTTGTTTGGGCCACATCCTTCGTTATTGTTGCAATACATGGTTCCAAATGTAAATAAAGCAGTCCTGCCCACTGGCAGCCACGCAAACATAGCTACCTACAAACATTATATAATACCATCTTTACCATGGCTCGATATAGGCTATACCACAAGCATATGTCACAGCCCTACATCTAGCATGCTTGAAAAAGACACAGGCTCTTTACCTTTAAAGGGGTCATATGATGCGATTTCAAGTTTTCCTTTCTCTTTGGAGTGTTACAAGCTCTTGGTGCATAAAGAAGATCTGTAAAGTTGCAAAGACTAAAGTCTCAAATCCAAAGAGGTTTGCTCTGTTCAAAACATCATATCAACCATTAGAACTCAACCAATCACATGTATATTTTGACAGACATAATTAGGGGCCATTTAACATAATTTGGTAAAATTTGGATGAATAAATCAGAATTAGGGCTGTACACAATCAAACTGAAATATGGTCTAGAACATTGTGCCTGTGATTAGATTTACTTTTACAGTCTTTCTACTGAAGTCTTTCTACTTCAATTCTACTTTACTTTTATTCTGTGTTACCTGCTTTTAGTTCATAAATATTTGTGAAATGTATTAGTAATTTCTGATTGAAAATTGTTTCAAAGTAAATCCTACATCAGTGTATACAGACACTCCACATGAACTTCATCTTCAGAGCTGCTCTGAGAGTTCAGTAGTACAGTAGAATGTACTTACTTAGAATGTGTTAATGTAATAACAAAATGTATTAAAACTAGAGATGCACCGATCGACCGGACAGGGACCGGAATTAGCCGATTTTCCGTCAAGTCTGCCGATTCCGAGCTGGTCTGTTTTGACATCACACTTAACGGCAACTGATAATGTATTTATGTCGTGCCAGATGAGGCTTGCCCAGCCTGAGTGAGTGTGTGAGAGACTCGTGCAGAAATCAAAACAAATGAGCGCAACAGAACACACAGAAAGTTATAGATGCATACTGCGGTAGTAAAAAAAAATGTGGTAGTAAAAAAAAATTGCAGATGTATCGCCTTCAATAATCAACGCGATATTCCGTAGCTTGTCAGTGAACTACGGCTCTGTGTAGTAAATGCCGCTCCATTTGAAAGCACGTGATGGAGATTAACTACTAATCACAGAACCGGCTTTACTGACGAGATACGCATTATAATCGCATTCGATTATTTGCACAGCCCTACGCTGGGACCGCTCAATCTTTCAGTTTCATACGATGAGCAAATCCAGCGCCGAACTGGGCCTTGTTTATAAAATGTACGTCAACAAACATACTTGCAAACTCCGTTGCTGCCTCGGAAAAACAAACTGTATCCACTGTTTATGTAACGTTGGGTTCTTTTGGGACGCTGAACAAGGTTATTTTTTCCTCATAACCAAAAACACACTTCTTTGGGCACATTCTTCTCAATTAAGTCCCGTGCAGCGCTGCCGAATGAAGCGTGCTGATGGGCTGCTCTTGCTCTTGCTCTGGTCGATGTGTGCGTGGGCGTGTTCTTCCGGGAGAAGTGCCCATATAAGGAGTTCCACCCTTCATGACGTCATGAAGAGCCACGATCGAAAAAAACATCTTCTTTACGCACCAAGAGCTTGTAACACTCCAAAGTAAGCATGGGACAATAACCGGTTTCAAGGTATACCTTGGTTTGGAAAAATCACGGTTTCAAAACCACTAAAATTTTCCGCAGTTTTTTTACGTGTCGTCAAAGACGAAAAGTGCAGGACTCCCTCAGTTGTGTGCAGCGAAGAGCGTAGCGAGTCACACGACCCCTCCCCCTCCGGTTGGTGCGAGCGGAGTCACCTGTGTGTAGGATGGCCGAAGGAGATGAATCCCTGGAACTTTTTCCCCCGTCGAAAAAGACGAAGTCTGTCGTATGGGAATTTTTCGGGTAACGTAGACTAACCATGTTCCGTACACAACGATGTTCCGATCGCTAAATAAATACTTTCAAGTCGAACATAAACTATATATTTGTGTCATCTTCGGTTTTCTCCCTCTTTCGCCCCCGATCAAGACAGAGACCCACCCGCCGTTTGTTTCAGTGTTTAAATAAATACTATTTGGCTTGCTACCGAGGCAGATAACAGGCTAATTAACTAGCTAACGTCAACTAGTTTCCTCCCTCACGTTACTTCACAGAGTGACATATGACCCCTTTAATTATTAAAATGTAATTAAACCATTAAAACAGAATTTGGGGAAAAAAATCTAACGGATTTCACAGGACCCTACATAGTGTCCGTGAAAAGGTATTGGAAATAATGAGCCTGTTTAAATTAGACAGAGTAGAACATTTTAGACAAAGAATGAAATTGTATTCTGATCCATTCCAGTTTTGTTTTGTTTCCAATGATTGCAAACTGCCTCTCACTAGCATGCAGTGGGTGTATAAAGTACCTGAAAGCCATACTCAAGTAAAAGTACAGATATCTTACCAGAAAATGACTTAACAGACGTTCCTCTTGATAGGGCGACGCGGAATGAAAAGGTTTTTTTTAGGAGTCGTGGTAGTAGAGGCGGCGCAACTATAACGACGTGTGAATAATCCCGCCCACTGTAAAGCGGTACTGAACTGCAGTGGAAATGCAAACCGTGCCGAGCCGAACCGTGCCGTGCCGTACTGAGCCGTGCCAAACCGAGTCATACCACGCAGTGGAAAAGTGCCATAACTTGCAAATGCCAGACCACTGATTGGTCAAAGCTGCTTTCCTGTAGTCCGTGTTCTTCTGACTTCTGACTATTTTGTAGTAAATAACGAATATGCTTCGGGAAAATGTATCGGAGTAAAAGTATACATTTAAATTAGGAAATGTAGTGGAGTAAAAGTAAAAGTTGGCTGAAATATAAAAACTCAAGTAAAGTACTTTCTTAAGTACTTAAGTACTGTAACGAAGTATTATTACTTCGTTACAATACACCACTGCTAGCATGACTATTTCAAGGGGCTCTTTCTCTGTACCCGGCCTGCAGAGTCTGTCGAACAGGCTAAATATTTATCAGGGAAAGTTTCATTTAATGTACTCATTGACTGATTCCCACAATGAAGGCTGAAGCAGAGGAGTTTCAGTCAGCAAGAGGGTGACAAAGACACACTGTACAAAAATGGTGTAACTGAAAGAGGTGGCTGACATCGTTTCGTCCATTGTCAAACTGCACCCACAACAGACTATCTGTGAGTACACCACAGGGCATAGAAGCCTTCATGACTGAGCTTCTTGGCTTATTAATGCCTGTATATATGTCACCAGCACTGTAGCAGGTAGACTGTTCGTCACCTCTGAAACACTGCCCTCTGCCAGCGACTCTCAGAGCCAATGCAGACATGCAAACCAAGAGAAGAGCCCTGTGGACAACAGCTAATGATCATCCCAATGTGACTCAATGATAATTTAACCATCATCAGCAGTCTGATCGCGATTAATCGTTTGATAGCACTAATTTTTATCAAATAAATGCAGCCTTGGTGAGCATATGAGACTTCTTTCAAAAACATAAAAAATTCTTACCGACCCCAAACTCAACTGCCATTGAGATGAATGGAAATGCCAACAGGCAGATTTCTGAAGGCATTGCTCTTTGGAATCTACAGGTAGATACTTTGGAAAAATATTTCTCTAACAGCAGCATATATACATTATGTATAGAAAAAATGTACATTCTATTACTACAGCTTGACCTTCTGCTAAAATTGAGAAGACACTATCCATTTGAACAAAATTTCCACACCCATCAAAGGTACATCAAATAAGGCAAACATCTCACAGGAACACTGAATTAATCATTACAATTCCATCAAAACTCATTAGTATGTTCTCAAGGCCTGTGGATAGCTGTGATCCTCCATCTCTCTAGTCCACTCATGAAGGGCTGCCTCTTCATTCATAACTAATCAAACAGTGCAAAACAATACTCAGAGTTGTGCCCAGGGAGCTGGTGGGTGCTGACTCGATCAGGGCTTTCTGAGGACGTGTTGTTGATGCCCTCTCAATCATACATATGGAGAGGCAAAATGTAAATGGCTGGTGCATGAGTGGGATTCATGAATAAAAATCCTACTGACAAAGTGTCACAATTGCGTAGGGGAATATCCCACAAACACCAGAGACATTGTGCTCTAAATGCCAAATGCAGAGATGCAGATGGACCATGAGGGATGGACGGTGACAATTCAATTATCAGCAAGTTTTAAAAGAATAAAACATATCATGAAATTTTACAAAAAAAACAAAGCCACACTCTTTCAGAATTAATTACAACATCACACAGGAAAAAAATATAAATATATCCCCATAATAATCCAACTAATCTTAGAAAACAAATCTTATCTTTTCTTCTGAGAAAAAGATCCTGGTAATCGTAAGAAAGTATTTTAAAAAGATTTCAATGTCACAACCTTTGCTCAGATTTGCCAGTAATTTGAGTTGTGCTATCCATCAACTTCAGGGCAATGGCATTTAAAAGTGTCCACGTTACTGAAAATCCAGAAAAATCTAGCTTTAAGCACATGTGTCAAGTAAATGTACTGGGGGGGGGGGGAATTATACCATTATAAAAGTTTAAATTTAATTATTCTCAAACGTCATGTGGTGTAACCATCAGGTGAAGTAATTTCATCTTTGAATACCTTGAATACAATTTTTTTTTTTTTCAACACACATCTCTGATTTGGCAGACAACCATTTTTAATAACAGTAATAAGCAGTGAAGCAGTTTTGTTAAAATATTTTTTAAAGAAATAATAAAAAAAGTTATGCCAAACTACTTCATAAGGATTTCTTTTCTAGATTTTCATTCAAAGAGTTTTTGTTTTCTTCATTATAACTGGACAGATCACCCAAAATTAATTTAAATTCAGAAATTAAAAATCTGTTTAATGCAGAGGACAAAAATTAATAGATGTGGACAAAAATTATTGCCATTTAACCTTTTATTTACATTTTAAATATATAGTTGGTGCTTTTATTCAAAATTACTTACATTGCATTCAAGGTATACATTTTATCAGTTCAAGAATTCCATGGGAATCAAACCCATAAACTTGTGCTAAAATTCTGTACTCTTACATAATTCGCCAACAACTGTCTCAGTTGTGTCTGTTTTGATTCCTACTAAAGAGTTTTAGAATAAACTACTGAGACAAAGCTGATACTTAAATAAAACAACAGCAAACTCCACGGGTCTCCTGAGCTATGAAAGAACAACCTCTGAGCACTAAAATTTTCCTTTGGGCCAAAAACAAAAACAAAACTACATGCACTTTTACAAAATGCAATGTATAATACAGGATCCCTTTCATCCATCTTTGACCTCTCAAGAAAAAAAAAAGAACCCCTTCGATTTGGTTGCCATGGTAACCATAGGATTATTCTGCTGGAATCACTGTTGGGTATAGACTCTGTTCTGCCAGAACAGTTGGAGCACTGATAATATTTGCAAACACTGCTGGGTGAGGAAAAGCTCCCTTTAAGGGTATGGCACACTCTCTTCTGAACGCTGCAAGATGAGGCAGTGTGCACTTGATGCAGCCGCAATGAAATATTTACAGCTCCTCTATATTACGCATATTTCTTGTGACAGTTGCGCAGAAGGACAAGATGAATGCCATTGAGTTCAACTGACAGGCATCTTCAGTGGGCCAACAAATAAAGCTTCATAGTAACACAACCACGAAGGGTTAGGAGAAGAATAGGTTGTATGAGACAGGGGGTTCTGACCACCAGTGCTGGGGGCTAACAACTGCTCCAACACACACACACACACTATCTGGGCTCAGTCACAGAGTGAGCCTTTCAGGGCCGAAGTGCAAGACGTGGCACCTGCTGGGCTCTCAGCTGCCCGTTTCCCCAGCCTGCCATGCCACCCAAGAGCAAGACAAACCCCAAAGCAGTGCCACTGTGCTATGTATGAACGTTCACGCCACGGCCGCTCAGCAGCACCCTGCTCAGCTGAGATATCCCACAGTCCTCTACTGCAAAGGTAGGCTTCCCTCAAGCCAAGGCTACTGCGGGTGTGTATCTAATAGAGAAATATTTGTGAATAAACAATACAGAAGCACATTTTCATTTCAATGTAGTTCTGAAGCGTTTTATGCAAGATTTTTGTAAATAATATTTATGCTTGACAATGACAGACATCTTGATTTGATGGACAATTCAGATGTAATTTGTTCTGGAAATTTTGTGACATGATCAAGGCATGCAAAATCGCTAGCCCGACGTCCCGGGGCTATTGTGTTTTCTAGTCGGGCTACCAAAATGTGTCACTGCCCTGCCCGACGGGCTATCTTCAATAGTGATATAAGATCCCTTCCTTGATTCGCGTTGTTCACTAGCTTGTAGGGGTGAAACGGATCATAGTTTATCATTTACATGTGTTTCTAAGTCTTACCAATTTAAACATTCAAGCGTTTTAAACCATTCATGCGCATGAAGAATTCAGTTCGGTGCTCGCGCGCACACGCTCAAAGCGCGCACATACAGAGCGGCGTTTCAGGCAGAGCATGAACACAGAATTGATTCCTCTTTCGCTTGAACGGACACATACACGCAAAATTATCTCAAAATAACTATCTCGGCAAGTATTTTCATGTCTTAAATGAATGTAAACAGTGGAGAAAGAAATCGCACGTGCATCATTATATTGGATCTGTGCATTAGGTCTTAAAGGGACAGCAGCTTATAAATACTTGCTGTTTAAGCGCCACCATTTGCATCTCATTCAGCCCGTCTGCTGTTTTTGTTTCGTTCAGATATTTTAATGTAGTATCACAAAGCTATTTTTCAGACCATTTTTGTTATCTAAATAACATGTATGCAGCATCTTTGTTTGGATCATGATTAAAATACACAGGCAAAACCTTAGTTTACTTGCATGGAGAAATTTCTTTTATTTGTATTATTTATTTATTTGATTTTGGATTTGTTTTAAAATTTCAAGTTAGTATATTGTTTGACATTTACACAGTTTTTGCTGTGGTATCGAAGTAGTAAATTGTTCTTAAAATAATAAGTGTTACTTAAATAGTAAAGAACCATATTTTTTTTGCTCATCTGAAAAATGATCCGATCTGTGACTCAAAATGTCATATGATAATGTAATCCGAAAATCCGAACCATGAGATTTGTGATCCGTTGCACCCCTACTCTCTTGACTTGTTATTTGAAGAAAAAATACAATATCTTTTATTCGGGCTAGTTAAATTCACTTTTGGGCTACCAAAATCTGAGGAATGCCTGCCCGAAGGGCTACTAGGGATTTTGAAATTTTGCGAGCCCTGATGATGAACGTTTATCAAAAAAT
>NW_015638582.1:967561-983862 GCF_001515625.1 Sinocyclocheilus rhinocerous
TTAAAACACACGGTACCACTTCCTGATTGGATGAAGGAAGGTACATATGCAAGCTTGCTTCGGTTCGGTTGTAATAAATGGGCGAGTTTTAAGCGGACTAAATGCAGAAGATCGAAATATGTCACCAGAGAGAAGTTTGTCATTTCATCGGATGATCCATGATCCACCAGATTATGATGTGGTGATTACACTGATAATATTACAATGTCCATTTTTTTAAACAGATGAATCTTTTTATTTTTTTGCATGGATGAATCACTCACAAAAAAATGTGTATTTAGAAAATAAATATAATTGAATTTTCACTTCATGCCGACTTTAAACCTCAATTCAAACAAGCAGGAAATGACTGCAGATTTGTTTTGAAACGGCATCCATTCACGTTAAGCCTTTTCACACTAACCCCACCAGACTGAAGTCTTTTTCCTCAATGCAGCGACCTAGACAGACAGACACAGATTAAATCTGAAGATTTACTGTACGTACAGGAACAGAGCCTGTACAGTCTGAGATTACAGTCCACCACCTTTCATAGGCTTCCTGTCACCATATGAACAGTTAGAGACAATGTTTTTTAAGGCATACATACAATGACAACAAATAAGCCAACTCGAAAATGAGCTACAAACCGCTAACTGTCAGCCCTTTGCCACTCGAAGGGCAGAATCCACTCCACTGACAAAAATACAACATTACACCCGTTTACAGCTTCAACAATGACACAAAATCAAAAAAGACCATCTCTTTTATAATACTCAACAAATGAGAAACATTATCATTAGCCCGCTAGTCTATAAACAAACAAACACTTGATAAGAGCCCGTGAAGAGAGCCGCCAAAGCCGCTTCAGAATAGATTACAGCATAAAAGCTTCTATGACAATCATTCTCACATTCTTTATGATATAATCCTTTTCTTTTCTTTGCCCCTTTATAGCGATAAAGGGATTAACAAATGAGGAATTATGCGTTACAGTATTTTAATCTCAAGAGAGGCGAGGTTACAGAGGACACAGAAAAAAAACAAGTACAGTACCGCTAACATTTCAATAAAAAAAAACACTCAGCGCTGGTAAAATAGATTTGCTGATGTCCATGAAAAGAGCAGCAACGTGGTAGATTAGATTTATTTGTACCTCTGCATTTGATTGACAGTGTATTTATATCCACAATAGAGAAGGACCTCTTTTTTAGGTTTAAAAGATCTAGCATGACAAGACGGATAATCTCTAATCACATTGGCAAGGTAAGATAGTGTACTATGGGGATTTTGAAGTGCCTGTTGTAAACCTCTGCCAATTGAGACTCAAATTGGACAAATAGTGAGTTCAAAGAGAACAAATCACTTGATATTCTATTTGAGCACAGCTTTACAGACACATTTTGATCATGTGAAAGGAGAAGGGGACAATGTAATGAATTTCATTTGCTCCGAGTTTAAACATTACTTATGTGTTTATGACAACAAATATAATGTAAAGACTGATGCCTTAAACATAAAAGCACTTAAAGCCATAACAAATCTGAAAGAATATGAATTTTTAGCATCACATCCTCTGCATATTATTTTCAGAAAAAATAAACACTCAAGCATGCATCAAATGTAAACAGTCTTGAGTCATTGTAATAAACTTTTACGATTTTACACAAATACTCTAGAATGTATTACAGAGTGTTATAGGTAATTTGTTTGCCATAAGTGACAATGAATAAAGCTGTGATGGGGGAAAGGGTATTACTGAACCGACCTCATCTCTGAGATCCTAATGCCCCTGGGCTTTGTGACTAGTTCTCTATTGAGAGTTCAACTTCATAACCCACTTTTCCAGCTACAGATCTGTTCTTAGTCTTCATCTCAATCTATTCAACTCATGAGCCAATAAAGAAAAATCATTTGAACTGGGTGGATCATTTTTAGCCATCAAATCTACAATCTATCCTTTTACAGACACCCTTAGATACATTTTTAAACTGAAAACAGATAAGCAGAGTTATTGGGAAAAGGAGTAACTAGTTTAATCTGCCTGTCAAACATAAAATTATAAAGTAAAATCCATCATGATCAACAGAGTATGAATATTCCTACACAACAAATAACTGATCGACTATAATCGAGTAAACCTTACCTCCCAGATCATCACTATTGCACAGTAACAATTTCACTTCATTTAAAAACAAAATGAATTATTATTCTGAAATTAACCACATTTTCTGTCATCAATTCATATCTGTTCATACACTACAATTTAAATATGAATGTTTGTTCTGCAAGCTTCAAAATCTTATTTTACTGTTTGGATTTGGCTAAATAACAATTATTTTATCAGATCAATAACAAACTGAATTGTTCCTAACAAACTAAATGATTAAAATATCAGGCTTGCCACCACACATAAGCACAGCAACAAGATATGACAAAAGAAAATAGAAAATATTTCTAAACCTCTTCTGGTAGTTAAGAAACCAAATTAACAAATTCACAAAAATAGTCACTTCAGTGACAAGAACATGAATTAAAGATTTGTGGTTAATTACTGTCGAGCACAGCAATAAAATCAAGTTATTAAAGCATATCTAAATTGTGAGCACATTTAAATATACATTATTTGGACAACATTTCAGAATAATTTTAAAATAGTAATTACATGCTTAAAACATCATCAATGCACTGTAAATGTATCATTTTAAACTGATTATAATTATATACAAACAATATTTATATTTTAGAAGAATGAGAAGCACATTTGAAACTATTCACAGTAATAAATGTCATCTGTTACATACATGCAGCTCTGCACTATATTTTTTCATGCTTCCACTCCCTTATTGCAAATACACAGGACTCCATAATAAAACATCACATGAAAACAGGGAGAATCCTGAAAGGAGCACAGGCTGTTCAGTAAAGCACTGCTTAATGTAAGCCAAAATGTAAGAATCTAAAAGTAACATACAGCAAGGGAAAGTGCAGCTGCTATTCAAGACATTATGCAAACCCATAAAACCACTGCAATAGAACTTTCACAAACTGCATAAAAATACTGGGACATTTCTGTTCTAAATAGATATTCAATACCAGTTTACAAAAACATCTTTTTAAATAATTCTCTTAGAAATTATTCTTTGTTCACATTCTAATTATTGAAGTTGTACATTTTTTTTAAAAATATGAAAACCTGTGAAAATAAACTGTATGACAATTGTTACAAATGTGCTCCATTATTAGATTGAGTTGTTAAAATTCTATGTAAAATTTATAATTACTTTTCAGACAGCTGACTAAATGTTCAGGTACAAGGTAAAAAGTTTAAAAGCATTGCTCATGAAATTCTGATTTGTGTTTTACAGCTTGATTTGAGAAAATATAAAACACAACTGGCCACTGAAAACACAATGGATCACTGACATACAATCAAACAGTAGTTGATAACTTACAGATCAATATGCCAATTTGGCAAAAACAATACTCATTTAAAATGTAATATGTCTATTTAGCCTTAGACTATCTATTTTGTCATATGCTAATGTGATCATTTATATTATTTTAACATTGTTTTGGATGCTATATTTAAATACATTTACATGTAATATTATTTATCAAAAACAGCAATGATATGACTACTTAATACAAATCACAAAAAAATCAGCTGTTCAGCAAATGCAATATACCATAATAAACATTAAAACTAGCTCTAATTATTCACTTATGTGAGCTAATTAAGTCTCTTTAATTTTGTATTTTTAATTTAGCCTCTTCTAACAGAAACCAGTTTATCACAAGAATTTATTGTCAGCATGTATATCATTTTCTAAAGTCTTGCAGGAAAAAAAGCCCACCAGTGTTAAACAACTGCCAAACAATACAACAACTGATTAATAATAGGCTACTATAATTATTAAGGCAACAACTCTGTAAACAAGCAAGTCAGGGTATGAAAAAATGTAAGAATCAGATATATGTAAGAAACTGGCATCATAGCCTACACCTAAATGCCATTTTCTTTAAAGCTGTGTTAAATGCTAATGACATGAACCCGATTCAGTCGTAATTTATTAACTTTTTTAACAAGTAGGTCTTCTCTAAGGTAATTTAACAAAGTATGGATATATAAATTAAGCATATAAATGAAAACAGCTGTTACTAAACACACTCTTTAACGGCATTAAACACAGAATACACCAAGGATTCAGTGAAATATCGATAGCATTAACACAGGTTAATACAAATAATCACAACAGCAAAAACTAACGTGTGTGCTGCTCCACTGAATATCCACGTCACATGCGTAATGTATATTAGC
This sequence comes from Sinocyclocheilus rhinocerous, assembly GCF_001515625.1. Taxonomy (NCBI): domain Eukaryota; kingdom Metazoa; phylum Chordata; class Actinopteri; order Cypriniformes; family Cyprinidae; genus Sinocyclocheilus; species Sinocyclocheilus rhinocerous. The sequence continues at coordinate 971,862 of NW_015638582.1, forward strand.
AATGCTCAGTACGTATAAACTAAAATGCACTGTAAAATTACACTGACGTAAATAATAACCGAAATACCTATATTCACGGACAATGTGGACATGGGAGACTGCAGTACCATATCTAACTCTTAAAACACATTCGCGCCTTGTGTGTGAGGATTATATTCCGACATAAATGCGTCCAAATATCGCACATGTGTAACCTGAGTCGCTCCAGTTCGCTTCAGATTACACTTCTCATTCTAGAAGCACTCTAGAACTGCGTTGAACGTTCTAGAACGAGCTGCACACACACGTTCTGCTCGTGCATGCTGCTTTCAGTCATGTTAGGTTGACTCTAGCAGCAGCATGGCCGACTCTTCCAAATCAAAGATTGGCCATCTTGACTGCGCACTTTATGCAACACGCTCCCCGAGTTAAATGCGACCCTCTGAGGCGCCAGAGACCAGTATTAATATATGTTTACCGAAATAACGCTTCTACACCTTTACAGCAAGGTTATTTTTCAATTTAAGCGTTGTGAGTGACGCCTTGTCTGACAAGGAGACGCCGTAACAGGCGTGCTTTTGACATGAACTGTAAGTCTGTACATGTAATTTTACATAAGCCCTTAAATCTAAAGGTTGTGGGCTGTTCTCTAGCCATTTCTATGCCGCCCTCCCGTGGAACACAAACGCAGGGCCTATAGGGGAAATCACGTGGGCCACGGAAGGGCCTAAACACTCGCCATGAGGTCATGCACAATGATCTTGCTCCAATTCAAGCGTAAGAAAAAGGGCGTAATGTCAGATTTCACATATGTTTCTATTAAAACTTAATTTCCATATTTACATTTACTACCTGGAGCTATTGTACGTAAAACACGGCGTGTTCTTAAAGCTTTTTTTTTTTTTAGGGAAAATCTGCTAGATTATGCAAGGAAACACCCAATATCAATATTCATTTCTACGCCTGATACATTTAGAGAGCGCTTTTACAGTTTATAACTAAGGTAAAACAGCGTATTTTGAGTCCAGGCCATATTGTGCCAGTATTAATGCTTAAGGCGAACTGCAAACGAGCGCATTAACACTGACAAGAAATGTATTAATTAAAAATGCACGTCAAATAAAATGAACAGGCAAGAAGAACATGGTATTAAAAATAAAGGTTACGCCTGAGGGACAAATACACAAAATAACCTCAAATTTAAATTGAATTTTCCATACACATCACAGCTTCACAAAGACAAAACACTGCACCGCCAAATTCAAATGCGACAGGGTTCATGCTTCTTTGCACTGCTAAAGCATATAAATAAAGCCAAATTATTACCTTAGTTTTTTAGGAACAGAGTAGTCGACCTCGATCACTTTCCCATGTAATTCAACTTTCCCTGCGAGCAAGAAACAAAACAAATGATCACAAAATTACATTCCTCCAGTGCATTGACACTGCTGAAATATGTATTTCAGCGTTTTTACTCCTATTTATAAAACAAACAACCGTGCGTGCAACGTAAATACGTGGGATACAATCACACGTGCAAGTTAGTGCTTATAAATGCACGTCGGCGACGTAGTGAGTTTTATCATGTCTACATGTAAGGTGTAATATCTTTACCACATTTCCTATTATGCCTGATGATATTATGCGAAATGCTTGATGAGCTGATACGATATGAAGAATGGGCAGCCATGCTTTCCACTCCCACTAACCACATACGAGCAATGAGGAGAGTTTGAAGAATGGGAGGTCAAAGGATACGACTCTTCTGCCTAAATTTGCCCTGTTTCTTCAAGTAGGTTTGGATGTGTACTTTTCTGTTGCATGCACAACGGCTCGCGAGCGTGAAAGAAGAATATTTAGGTGTTGTGCTGTGCATCTGTTGTGTATGAGTGGACTGGCGCAGCACAAAAATTGGCATCTCACCTCCGTCCCCCCCAGCTACCTGTTTATTAGCACTTTCCTCCAGACCCCCATCACCCACCTTTAAGACACCTCGTAAAAACATACCTGGACACCATAGGAACATGCATGTGACGCCTTCTTCTCGCTCAGGTCGCTCGCTTCTTTTCAATAAAATCAAGACAAAAAAATAACTGAAAAATAATTATGCCTGCCACCCGAGCATCAGACCCATCCGATACATTCCTATGGGCCGTTGGCTGAGAAATCACCCCCGTTCAGCACCTCGGCTCGGCGAAACAAGCGTGCATTTAAAGAATTCTAGCATAAATTCAACTTGTATCGCGTATTGGAAGCGAGCGCGCGCGAGTGTAATTGAGCTCGCGGCGTTCATTCGCGCATTTTGCGAAGAACCGGAGCAGCGCGCGGCTGATGCGCGAGCGTTACTTTTTCTTTTCTTTTCCAGGAAAGTCTTTTACGGTGTCAGTCCAAGGTATATATATAACCGCGACTTTGCTCGACGTGAAAAACGCACTTACCAGATAGAGTCTCGATGGCTTTAATCGCCCAGTTCTGGTCGGGGAAGTCCACGAAGGCATAGCCGGATTTGAGCAGGACCTGGTCGGTCACGGGAAGCTTCCTCTCGCCGAAGAGCTGCTTCAGGTCCTCCACGGTCACCGAAGGACTCAGATTCCCCACATAGAGTTTGTTCATGGTCTATACTAAAATATGTACGTCCAAATATATCGGCGCGTGCAATGGATTGCTCGAAGTAGGTAAAATAAGGAGAAAATAAAATAGAAAGAAATAAAATAAACGTGCTGAAAATCAGCAGTCACCCCCCAGATGCAGCCGGACCCCCCTGCTACATATACACAACTCTGTTCCTGCTCAAACTCTTTTACTGGGATTGAAAAAAAGTGTCGTTACGACGTTACTCTGTTGCCAACAAGCGCCGCCTCTAAATAAAACCGCTCTTAAATATCACAAAATCACTTTTGATGTGTTTATGGACTTAAATTGGTGTCTGGTGTTTAATTTGCCACCATAAATCATTGGATAAGGCATAATGATAAGACTCAGTAAGCAACACAGGAGGGTTAGTTCATTTAAATCCACTTACAGAGAGAGAATGTCTGTTCAAGTCAATATATATTGTAATGACAGGTCATACAGCCCTTAAGCTTGTGGTAATAAACGGATGTATGCGTATTTAAAACATTTTCAGAAGCAGTTTTCATTTACATTTGTGATTGACAGCTTGATTGGCGTCTTTAGGGTGTTGTGGATTGATGGGCGTTTTCCTCTGTCCCTTGTGAGAATAACTCGTTTTGTTTTATATTGGTTTACAGTCTTCGTGTTTGATTCGATATTTAATGTACGATTAATAATTGGGACTGTAAAACTGTAAGCACAGACTCCAAAGAGAATAGCAGCTGGAAAATGGGACTTTCTCTGGGAACGCCCATGTCAATGGAAAAGAAACAGGAATGTGGAGAAACCTTATGGAATTATGATTTAGGAGGCGCATAGCCGTTATATATGAATATAATGCATTGATTCCACTTATGTAGACTGTGGTAAGAGCCTTCCAAAGAGGACTAATTTTTTAGCAAAATCTCAAATCATTTTTTATTCCATACGTGTATATATATATATATATATATATATATATATATCAAAATTAATAAATTATTGAATATCCTGATGATTTCATTCATTGCAATAGTATGCTGAAAGTCAATCTGTGGGGGGATTCTAACATTAGGTCTTTTACCTGAAAATTTGTTTGCCCCCTTCTGCTGATTTCTGTATTTAGAAGACTATACATCAGTACAGGATTGCTCTGTATTGCAGTATAATGGGGTTTTCTCCTGTCTCAAAAACATTTATCAGAGCTCCAAATCAGACCCTATATTATAGGTCTCCAAATGCAGCAGTGCCGAGTAGCAAAAGTGTTACAAATGCCTCATAACACAATCTATGACTAAACTGGGACCAGTTAATGTCAGTTTGTGCTGCTTAAAAACACCTTAAATATATTAATGATGCTGATTTCAGAACTTCAGAAAGCCAATTAAAATCCCTCCAAGAGCCAGCCAGGTACAGTAAAAGTAAGGAATCCCAGATTGGTCAGCTAAAGCAGACACCCAGTGTCCAAATTAATGCTAAATCCCTGAGTACTTTAAACTACATTTTTTACACATACTGGAGAAGTATTTTAGATGATCCTATTATTAACAATATATTCTCTGAGGTAATGAGACTTAAATTGGAACAGAGCTCTATTCAATAAATCTATTAATTTTACTGTAGTTCAAGGCAAATGTCTTAAGAGAAAATTTGTATGTATTACATAAATATGCTGTCCATAAATCTGCAGTGGAGTCACCTCAACAAGGATTTCTACATTTCTACACACAACTACAACAAGGATTTCAATCCTTTAGGTTTGAAACACAGATTTCAATGTTTTGAGTCATTCAAGCAGAAGCTCACATCAGGTGGGAGGTATAAAGCAATTTATTGCAAGCTTAAACTAGGCTTAAACTAAGCTTAAAACGCATAAAAACATAATGGGGTGTGAGCAGGACACTTTATCAAATAAAATAAATGCAAGTTCAGCATCGGATCGACAAAAAAAAAAAAAAAAACTGCACAAATATTCAAACTACTGAAATATCCAGATCAGTCAAAGACATGTGAAACCTTTAGGCAAAAAAATCAAAGGGATTGAGTTTAAAGTACATCCAAACTCATGCCACCAGAAATAAACATCTACGTCAACAAGAATGTCATTGTCATCAACATCATCTTCAGGGATGGCGAGGAGTCAAACTTCACTTCAGTAATGACCTGTAAAAACAAATAAAGGTTTACTTAATACTTTGTTTTATTTATTTATTTAACATACATTCGTCACAAATTACCAGAGCATGTACACTGTGTTGAGATTAAGCACTCTTGAAACATAAAGCCAGGGAGACAATAGAAGTAAAGTTTACTGTGGTAGCGTTTGTGCAGTACTTACGAGGGGAGTAGGAGCGAGAGCGTGATCTTGACCTGTACGGTCCTCGGCCGTAGTAGGGAGAGGGGGATCTTCTCCTGTGAACAGAAAGCTGAGATTTAATGGAAACCGCCACATCTACAGATCGTAACAAAGTGACATTCAAAACTGTAGCATAGCAAGCCATTTTAAAAGGTAAAAGGCATATAGCACATGCTTCATGTGAAAAAATATCTTGCAATGTGAACTGATGTAGTATGCAGTCTGTGGGACCATGGCTCAACAGTAAGAATAAGAGGATGTCCTGGGGCAAGTGTGTGAGTGTTTCAGACCAGTTGAATCAACTGTCACTTGCCCGATTTAACAAGTGGTGCTCATCAACTCTACACTTAACCTTCATTGATCTCATACAATTTTTGTTTTTCTAAAATCTACTGAATATAATTTCTGCTCATGTAAATGTTATCATTGTATTGTTATTTAGCTTTCTAACAGAGATTAGCATGTTCAAAAAATATGATTTGTGGTATTCCTGTAAGCACTCACTAATTATAAACTGATTTATAAAAAATAATATAAAAAATATTTTACCAGAAGAAGTTATGAAATTATATTTTTATGTATATTATTACTGATAATTAAAAACCTTAAAGAGCAGGTCATATGGGTTTTTGAAAAATCTCTCTTTTGCAGTTTATAATGTAGCTATCCTTAAATTAAAACACATTTGCATAATCCCCGCCTGCCGACAAAATACGAACAGAGTCTGACCTGCCCACAAACACTTCCGCTAGTTAGTGTGTTTACATCATGTTGAGAAGACGCTGTGTTCAAGGATACCACAGAAATACAATTCGAACCTTTTGTTGTGTGCTTGTCATTTTACCGAGGACTGCTTCTCTAATCTTGGCTTTTATCTTCTTGGTTTCTAATCTTCTTTATTTGGACTAACAAGCTCTCCGAACCACAACTTGTAAATACGATACATTATGTGTAAATTTTCAATTGAGTGCTCAAAATATAACTTTTTTTGTGCTAATATGTGATGTATACCTAGTGCAGCTTTAGTTTTCCAGGTAAAGCAAAACTCTGGACTTTTGGTAGTACCTAGGATAGCAAAGTCCACTAAAGTCGTTGTTCTAATAATTACTTCGTTTAATAATAAATAATATAGTGTAGCGCACAGACTTTATAATCATTGTGAAATTGCTGTTTATTTTGCGGCACGGCAGTTATAGGGTTAATGCGGGAGAGACGAGCGAGTTGCAATGGTATAGGATTACATGGGCTAGGATGATTTGACTGGCTGGGGATTCTGTTTGGCCTGGTGGTTTGTTGGGGAACGGATGTGCTAATGAACAACATACAGAACTACCACATTTTTCTATAAGTTTGATTGCATCATATAATAATCGCTGTTAATAGTGTTCATTACGTCTTTAATTTATTTTTCCGTACATTTCTGCCATATGTACATTAACTGACTGTCACCACTGATAAGCTACCACTAAATATTGTAGAAACTTAATTTGCTGTAAAGTTGCTTTGCAACGATTTCTATCGTGAAAAGCGCTATACAAATAAACTTGAATTGAATTAAAGCATATTACCATCTTAATGAATTAGTTCTGATAATTCACTGTGAACCCACTATTTCCTAGGAATGTGTCGATTAATGTAGACTGTCGTTGTTCTAATAATTACTTCGTTTAATAATAAATAATATAGTGTAGCGCACAGACTTTATAATCATTGTGAAATTGCTGTAAGACTCTTGTGCTCACCAAGGATGCATTTACTTGATCAAAAATACAGTTAAAAACATTAATAGTCAAATAACCTTACAATTTAAAATAATTTTAATACACTTTAAACAATTTATTCCTGTAATGACTAGGCTTTTCAGCACCATTATGCCAGTCTTCAGTGTCACATGATCCTTTAGAAATCATTATACGAGATGATTTGGTGCTCAAGAATTTTTTTTTTATTACTATCAAAGATGAAAACAGTTGTGCTGCTTAATATTTTAATTTAACTTAACTTTAAACTTTTTAGCATGGTAGTGTGTTTAACAATATACTACATATAACATTAAATATTTAGTACTGAAATGAGTAACAAAATCATCTGGTTAAGCACAAATCTAATCCTTATTGTTGAGCCATGTAGGATGGTGGGATGTCGCTACAAACACATACAGACTGTTGAACAGTAGGGGGAATCACCTGTATGACCTGCTGTTGTAGTAGTCACGGTCATCATAGCGATCATATCCACGCTCATAGCCTCGTTCATAGTAATCACATAAATAATAAACTGCAAATATGTTCAGGATTCTGCAACATTTTTTTCGGATTTTCTTGCCAATTTTAAGTCAAAGTGCACAGGATATTAAAATTCATCGCAAGCTTTGGCAGGCGTGTAAAATGATACTAGTGGGGCAGTCGTGCCGGTGTCCTCCCGAACTCAACAGTGCCCCACAAATTTTACAATGTAAATCTGTGGTAGAAAGTGCAACTGCAGCACGCTTTAATTGAGAGCCATTTAGGCAGTTTTGAGATTGCCCCGCTTATTTTCACGTTACCCTATCTCGCTCCAGACCAGGACGATATCTGTCAGTTGATTTGGTTCAAAATAAGTCAGACTAACTGAAATAAGCCTGGCTTATTTGGTAAACTTGTTTTATGAAACAGGCGCAAGAAAAATGATTTGAATTCAACATTGATCATTGAAATACACAACACTGATCAAGACCATTAACTATAAGAGATATTCAGTTATTAGCAGACACGACTCATCTGTAAGGGCAGAGCCCCACCAAAATATTCACCCAAAACACAGAGCTACAGTCAGTTGATTTGGTTCAAAATAAGTCAGACTAACTGAAATAAGCCTGGCTTATTTGGTAAACTTGTTTTATGAAACAGGCCCCAGGTCAGAAACTAGCTGGCATGTGTTTTTCCTTTGTGGAGTAGTGTTCTAAATTAATTTAAAAGTGTTAATCCTTTAATTCAAATGTGCTCACGTGAAAAGCCTTTATATAGTTTGATTAGTGTTTGTTTTGAGATGAGACATGATATTCGTTTCCTCACTTAAATTCCTCTACAGCTTGTAATATTCTAAATCAACATTCGGAGACAATATTAAGGCAATAATTCTGTGTGTGTGTACTTCGAGCCTGTCAATCAACATAAGCGTGCCACCCACAGGGTGAATTAGACTATAAAGACAAAGTTTTCTTGAGTTTATTATAAACTAGCACTACGACCCACCTAAATTTACTAATAATTTACTGGTTATCAGTGTTCATCATCTAGAACATTCAGATGAGTTATTGGAGTGTGTGATTAAACAGACTGCAAGGAATCTGACTCACTATGTTGGTCTGCCCATATATATTCCTGGAGTAGGTGTGTGGCGCCTCTTGGTAATCGAGTAGTCAACTCTGATTCTGCGGCCATCTAGTTCCATACCATTTGCACGCTCTTTAGCCTAGAACCAAAACAGACAAGAACAACCCATACTGAGCACACAACAATATTCTTTCTGCTTAAGGCCATTAATCCCAGGTACGTCTCTATTGCTGCCCATAAAATAGCTGTGAGAACAGTACATTCTGTACTGTACTTCAAAAAAACAAACAAAAAAAAAAAAAAGTAAAAAAATTCAACTTTGTTGCCGACAAACAAGTGTTTTCAATTATGCAGCATACTACAATCAATACACAAATGTACAATTGACTAATTAAAGTGAAAATTTGGTGAACATTTACTCATTTTTAGGCTATCCAAGATGTAAAGGAGTTCTTCAGCTGTCCATCAGAACAGATGTGGATAAATTTAGTTGTTCACCAATGGGTGCTGTTAGAATGAAAGTTCAAACAGCTTTTGTTTTACTGGAGAAAGCAATATTATGGATAGAGGACTCGTATTTTTGGGTGAAATATTCCTTTAACCTTCTGAATCAAGCAATTGGAAAAACTATGTAAAATTGTCAGTTAGTGATTTTAGCAAAACAGAACATTCTCATTTCTTGTATGAACAAAAACGACATTTTGCTTTATGGAAATCCATACAAATGACAGCTGCAGTTCATTAACCAATCAGATTTTGCAGCTAAGTTGCATGTTACTATTCAGCTGGAAAAATTCACCTCTTTTGAATCTTCTCTGTTCTCAAAGTAGACAAAGGCAAAACCCCTGGAGCGTCGAGACTGCTGGTCATACACAATGCTGACATCACTCAGAGGGCCAAACTTGGAGAATACCTCCCTCAGGTCTCTCTCGGTGGTGTACAGGCTCAGGCCAAACACTCCCAGGCAGCTGTTTGGGTCTGGGTTTGCCTAAAGGTGAAGAAAACTTTACAGATTACAATATAGCACTACAAAAACACTGCATAGAACATCATGTATGGATCCGACTCCTTGTCATACCCGGTCTCCAACGTGACGTCTACGGTTGGACATAGGAGAATGACTATGACTGCGGTGGCGACGGTATTCACTGCTGTATGAGCGGCTGCGTGAACGTCTCCGGCGAGAATGAGAGCGTGAACAGGAACGACTGTAGTGTCGGCGAGAACTCCGATGGGAACGGGACCTGCAAAAGGATAGAGTAAAATGAAAAAAAGCACCGTAAAAGGCAACAGACAGGAAGACTATCAAGTTACCAAGTGATAAGTCCCATCTTCAACTTCTTAGACAGACAAGAACCTCCGGCTTCAATTTCATTATATATCAAGTTGCTACCAACTCATGTCAAATGATCAACTGCAGAGTGCTTAAAATCGTAGTCCTGGGTGGGGGAAATTTTTTTTTTAATCTGGCCCAAACATCGTTTCTACTTTTAACCGGAAAGCAGCAGGTGTGACTTCCACTCTGCAGACTCCGTGTACTGTGAATTCCACTAGTAGCTGAGCCATGAGGCCATTTCAACAGTTTCAAATGACATGTAATTTTGGACTTAATCAAAAGCAACAACTGTTTCCCTATGTCCCCCCCCCCCCCCAAAAAATAACTTTTTGCAAAATTACACCTTATACAAATTCATTTAGTGAACAAAAAAAAAATCTTACAAATACAAGGGTTCTTATTCCCCTTAATAACATACAATCCATTTCAGTCTTGTTTATGGTGAAACTGATCAAAATGAAGCCTTTTTTATTAAAACAAGTAAAGATATCTGCCAATGGGCTTGTAAATCTATTCTTGTTTCAAGCATATACTAAATTTTATTGAATTTTTCTAGACTTAATTTTAAGACACAGAAACCAAGTAATACAATTTTGTAATAATATAATACTTTGACTTGTTTTCCTGTAAAGTACTTGGTGCTTATTGTAGTGCTTTTATATTGTAAACCACTTTGAACTTCATTCCTTGTATTGAAGGTGCTATACAAATAAAGTTTATTATTATTATTAATTAAGAACAAGGTCAACCCTTGCTTTGCCATGCAGATTGTTTGACCTTAAAAACACTAGAAATACTCACCGAGTCTTGGACCTGGAGCGAGAGCGGGACTTCGAGCGAGAGTGGTGGGACCCCTCTTTCGACCGAGCGGGTGAGCGTTCCGGCGAGCGACTGGCTGACTTAGCAGATCCTCTAGGACTTGGGCTCCTAGAGGTTGAACGGGACTCCTAAACCAACCACATCCAAATCATGTAAGAGCCAGAAAATATGGTCAAACAGAATGTTTAACTAATTACTGTATGCATATAAATGAGTTTGAGACCATTCTAGACTAGGATAATATGCAGTGGCCTTTTCCCTGCAGGTACATGAACTAGTGTTAATAGTGTAAATTTACTTTGAAGCACTTACAACATAGGAATTTGTCGTTTTTTGACATGTAATGCATTATTACTTGTGAAAATAACTACCTGTAAATCTGTCATGCTACAGGACAATAGTAACTATTGCAATACAAATGGACAACAGAAGATTTATGCATGCAGGCATGGGACAAACATACTAAGAGTTACTTAGCGCTGCGATCTTATCCCAGATAACTTCTGATCTTAACTTCATAACACATCTTTTCTTCTTTCTTCAGTTTCAATTTCATTTCTGACTTCATTCCTCTTCCCCCATTTCTCTCACTGCCCATAAATGCTATATGGGAACTTCTTTTGCTCTGAAAATTAGCATGCACTGAAAATTCAGCTTCAAATTATTTGCATTAACAACTTGACATTTGACTTCGTCCAGATTTCTCTTCTTCCAACCTTAACCTTAACAAAAAAAAAAAAAAGGATGAAGAATGTGTAAACACTGGACATCACAACCAATAATCCTCAGAGGTGTAAAGTATTGGAGTAAATGTAATTAGTTACTGTACTTGAGTATCATTTTCAATACTTTGTAGTTGTACTGAGTATCAAAGATATTAGCAACTTTTACTCTCTACTTCACTACATTTTTGAATGAGTATCTGTACTTTTTACTAGGGTTGGGTATCGTTTGTTTTTTTTTCGATACCGGTGCCAAATCGATACTTTTAAAACTGTTCCGGTGTCTAAACCGATACCTATATAAAAAAAAAAAAATTTTTTTTTTAAATTCCCCAAAAAACGATGGATTGGTCATTAGAATAGAAATAGAATAGAGTGCAAATGTTAGAGGGTCAAGTTTTTTTAATTAAAAAAAAAAAAGCAGATAAAATTAGAAGTAGCATTAGAATAGAGAGTGCTATATTACACTGAAGAGACCTTTTTGAAGGATAGTTTGTTTGTTTTGTTTTGTAATTTTGAGGTGTTCAGTTTTATTTTGGTTTTAGAAAATAAACGTAATTGCTCTCCTCACAAATTAACTCTTTCTTGTTTTTGTTTCATGCTCTCTGTGCCTTGCCCTGGACTTTTATTTCACTTCCTGTCTCCCGTGGTGTTTGTAGTCCGTTTGTTTATTGGTTCCCCTTGATTAGTCTCCTCAGGTGTGTCTTTTCTTGTTAAGCTTGTCTAACCCTGTGTGTATATATAGCCCTAGTTTTTCTTTAGTTCCTGTGAGTTGTCAAATGTAATGTTTGTCTGTTTGCCAGTCATTCTGTTCTTTGTTCCCTTTGGTTTTTGCCTTATTGTTTGTTCTAGTTTTTCCATGAAATACCAGCACATAGATCCT
>NW_015638582.1:983942-984287 GCF_001515625.1 Sinocyclocheilus rhinocerous
CTCTAAGACTTGTAACTTGTAATGGAGTAATTTTCACTCTGTACTTTTACTCAAGTATGGTTTTTAGGTACTCTTTACACCTCTGTTTATTAGACAGATTAGACAGATTGCATGTATTGCAGTATCTGATTGACTGATCGATCAGGATGCATTATCTCTCGGTGATCATTAATGTTTATCAGAGATCGGCCACCCACTCAGACCCTCACAAATAAAGAGGACGAGTCTCAGCTGTAAAACTACAGCTCACATTCAGACTCATTACCTTCCTGCTGTCACTCACACACCACTGACCCCTGAGTCCTTTCCCACAGAGTGTACACACACACACACACACAGACACAC
>NW_015638582.1:985475-987381 GCF_001515625.1 Sinocyclocheilus rhinocerous
CCCTGGACTTTTATGTCACTTCCTGTCTCCCGTGGTGTTTGTAGTCAGTTTGTAGTCCGTTTGTTCATTGGTTCCCCTTGATTAGTCTCCCCAAGTGTGCCTTATCTTGTTTAGCTTGTTATAACCCTGTGTGTATATATAGCCCTAGTTTTTCCTCAGTTCCGTGTGAGTTGTCAAATGTAATGGTTGTCTGTTTGCCAGTCATTCTGTTCTTTGGCTTATTGTTTGTTCTAGTTTTTCCATGAAATATCAGCACATAGATCCTTGCCTCTGCCTGTTTTCCGCAGCTTTTCCACAATGTATCTTTGTCTAGTGCATTTTTTTGAGCCTATATTTAGTATAAGTAAACTACTTAAGTACTGTTAAAATCAGATAAGAAGACTTTTACTCAAGTTGTTTTGGAAATGGTGACTTGTAACGTGTAGTGGAGTCATTTTCACTGTAAGGTATCTGTACTTTTACTCAAGTATGGTTTTTAGGTACTCTTTACACCTCTGATAATCCTATCGTTTTATTAGTGTGGGGAAAACATTATAGATGAACCAACAGAAATGAAAAGTGAGCTTTAATATCCATCATGAAGAACAATTAGATACTTTCAGGTGCATCCTGAGCCTTATGCATGGATGGATGCATGCATGCATGCAAAAGCAATTACTCCAATTACAAACTAACACTTAATTGCATTTCTTGTAATATTACACATTAAAAGTAATTTAAGTCAACTTGAAGGATTTGAAAGGATAATTCTGATATGCCTTATACGTTACATATCTCGTCTACTGTTATGTTACTATACTAACAAAAGACTAATGTCGTTATAATATTAAAAGTGTACGTGATTTTGAAACGAATTTGCATTTTGTGCATTAGCTTTAAGGCTCAGGATGACCTCGTGTATTAGCAGCAAGTATTACTCATACAGGTTATATAGATTTAATAAAACATGCGAAAAGAAAACACCACTTAGTTAAGACAGTAATGTTAAAACATTTTGCTTACTATTGAAAAAGCAAAAACTGAAAGGCAGATAAAGGTCTTTATGATCAGAAGCACGTCTTTATGATCAGAAGCACGTCTGTCTGCTAGCACTGAAGCTAGCTAAAGTATGTTAACTAGATACTTGGATTTCGACAAATCCATATTACATGTAGTAGTTATATGGTTTTATTAAGTTTTTAGAGACGTTAAAAAGAAAAAACATCGAGTCTATCATTGCATTTGTACATTAATAATCAGATTTTACAAAAAATTAATGAAGCCCGTCTGACTCAGTCCTGCTGGCTAGCATTCAATATGGAGGACATTTCTAGAAGAACTATGGAAGGGCGCGTGCAAAAAGACAAAACAGTACAAAAATTACTACATACCCGCTCCACGAATTCCTTATCGGCGTCACTCATTGTTGTTTAGTATGTATTACGCTGCAATGGTAACACTGGGAGAGAAATTACAGATAATGAAACACAAATAGAACGCACAAACAGATCGAGCGTCTGGTAATGAACGCCTTTCTCGGTCGTAGAGGCTTTATTAAGAAACCAGCGTTTCCACTCCCACTAGCGCGGCGGAGCAACGGCCGCAAGAGGGCGTCGAAAATACTACACCGATAAAAGCTTCTTGTCAAAGCCTGTACATTATTTATACACCTATAATAAACATATGTTTTACACAACCAGACCTTTATTCAATTACTTTTACATAGAGCAATGGTTAAAAAACCTCAGAACAAATCCCATCCGACTGGAATCAAATGCGGAGTGGCTTATCTTACTTCGAAAAGATTCTTTACTACTCAGTAAGCAAGGACCTGATTGGTCGATATATATATATATATATATACAGGGGTATCTCAATAAATTAGAATGTCGTGGAAAAGTTCATTTATTTCAGTAATTCAACTCAA
>NW_015638582.1:987513-1078541 GCF_001515625.1 Sinocyclocheilus rhinocerous
ATATATATATATATATAATAGAGGATATCTGTGCAAGACATCGATTGGACGACGCTGATAGTAATTTTCCCCACGTTTACTACACTAGACATTATATGAATGGGAAACTGCTGCATGGCAATGAGCTGAATTTCTTTGAGTTTGAGTTTTCTCAAATTGAGTTTTCTTCTGACTTTGTTTGAAGTAGAGGTATACTCAGATACTTATTTTGTTCTGGTATTTAAGTGTTATACTTAGAAATTACCATTTTGCTGCCTTAGTAGGGTAGGCTATGTTTTGTTTTATACACAACAGCGAACTTGTACATGTAACGTTATATTTTAATTGATTCCTATTTTAGAAAAAAAAGCAGTGGTGGGACAGATGTGGATAATACTAACATAAAAACAAAAAGTATTTATTTTTGTTATTATCATTCTACATAACCATATTCACATACACGTATTCTTTGTGCTTTTATAGCTATAACTTATTATTTTTAAATAACTTTGATAATTTAAATAATTTTGAAATAAACAAGTATTTCGACACACAATTTCCCTGTTTAATACTGTAAAGCTGCTTTGACACAATCTTCACTGTAAAAGCGCGTTATAAATAATGGTGACTTGACTAAAGTGGAAAATAATTGTAGAATATTCCACGTAGCTACATTTGTATTGAGTTTCCAGTAGATGGCGCCTAAGATACAAAATTGCATTTTTGTGTAATTCATTTTAATGAGCGACAGGAGTGGTTTCTGTCATCTCCTCAACGTTATGAATATTGTAGATTTAAACGTCATTTAAAGAGTGACTTTTTATAATATCCAATAACACAATAAATAAGCACATGTAGAGTGAAAGTGTGATCTTCACTAAAAATGCATCATTGCATGTGTATTGGCACAAAATAATTATTTTGACAATCATTTTCCTTTAAGCCCTTCTTCCCAAGACAGGATGAATATGGCCTGCATTTCTTGACAAACCCAAAAGGCTAATAAACTTACTAAAATAAAAATGAAAAGTGTTTAATGTACTCAGTATGACTTATATTGCAATATAATGCAGCACAGCCCACTGATAATTATGACACAGAGAATCAAAACTGAAAAAAAAAACATTGTTTTAGAACACAATCAAGTTCTAAAATAAGTCATAGTTATAATATAAAAAGAAAATAGTCTGTGTATTATTGAAATCCTCATTGTCATTTTTTATTATTATTTATCTATTATAAATAATGTCTTAATTATATTTATTGCATATACTTGAACACTTCAATTTAAAGGCCTTCTAATAAAAAAAATGTAAATCATTAGCTTACAGACAGTACAGTACAGTGAAATGCAGTGTCTTTGCTGGCTGAGAAAATTATTTTTCCATTCATCCATAAATTGTTAACTGTCTTCATGTGCAGAGTAATGATGCATAACCACAGCACATAATGGCATTTTAATCAACAAAGCATATTGATGATCTGTGTGCAAATAAGTGCAGGTATAAGTCTTCTGAAATGTGTGTTTTACGTGTTTTGTGATTGTGCTGTTGTTGTTCAGGCGGTCAGTTGACTGTTTTGAATGTTAGTGATGAGATTCATCCTTTAGCTGGTTTCAAGGTATGTCATTAAGTGCATGTGTTAAAGTGTCATCATGTGATCCAAGTTTTGGATAACATTTGCATTGAAGAACATCTGATTTAGGGGTTCACTTGTGTTCATGCTTTGAGTTGCTGTTTCTGGCAGCTAGTCTCCCAGCAGATACAGTCCATATGTCCAGTGCCACTAGATGGTCCTTAATTTAAGGACTTTAGAGAGAGCAGCTCTGGCACTGGAGTAGATGAGGTAGGAGCCATCGGTTGTGTTAAAATATTCCCAATCTCTGCAGCCATTGGTGCTCAGTCTGTGCACCGGGATAAACCCCTCATAACCCTGCCACCTGCAAAACACCCATTTATAATGTTAATAAAACATTTGGCAAGAATGCATTGCATTGTCAGATTGTCAATTTACTTAAAGTTGCAGAGTGTCATTTCAGAACTACTAGCAGTGTCAAACAGAATTGCAGTCAGCTTGTCAGGTACATGACTGTCTGTGTTTAGGAAGCCTGATTACAAAAAAACCTTTGCCTTTACATCTTTTGTCATGCCTGATAGAGTGCTGACATAAGAGTTTGTTTTTTTTTTACTATACATTTTGAATAAGGCTATAGAACAAATTTAACACATTTAGAATTACATTTTTAAATATAGAATATTTTAATGTCTTTTAATATTACCCTTGGTAGTATCGTAATGGAGCAGTATCGTACAGACCCCCAGTTGAAAACTCTGGGAAAACTTATACTTTGACGAACACAGAATTTCTCCTTTTCAATTCAATTCAAATCTTCATTGTCATTGTAACATGTACAATGACATTAAAGTGTCATTCAATCAGTGCATCACTCATAATCAACAAAACATAAAAACAGCTAAAATAGTAAAAATGATAAATAAAACACACATACAGCATACATTCTATCATTATTGCCCCAATCTCTTTGTGTCACATGGATGAATGAAAGGGAAAATAAAATGAAGCTTAGAAATAATTACAGAATTTTTATATCTGGATCAACTATTCCATTGATTTTAAATGTGTGCAAAACACACATATAATATAATTTCTATACTATTATAGTTTTTGTTAATATTTTATTTTTATATTTTCTTGTTTTTTACCTACATTTCAGTTTCAATCATTTAAGTTTCAATCATTTTGTTGTTTAATATGTGTATTTTTTCTATGTGTATATTGTATTTATATATATATATATATATATATATATATACACACACACACTGTATATATATTTTTGGTAACTAGCTGAAATAAAATAAGTTTAAGTTTTTTTAATATTCTATTTCAGTTAATGTTTATTTTATTTAAAGTAGTAAAAAATTTTTATGGTTTTAGTTTTAGTTGACTAAAATAACCCTGGTGCAATATGAGAGCCGTACCTGTATATAACACTATTAAGAGAGTATGAGTTTCCATCGTAGGAGTTGGCGACCACCAGGAACTTGTCATCTCCCACAGTAAAATACTCCCAGTCCAAAGCACTGAAAGACCCAGACAACAAAGTGTTCCTTAAGTAAAAATATGAAAATTGAAAAGTAAAGTTTTTTTCTAACAAAGACCAGTTCACAATTCACCTGTTCGTTTCAATATCCTGAAACTTGATGAAGGTCTGAGATGTCATGCTGAGCTCATAGATGGTGGAGTTGATGGAGTACAGAATCTTGCCCTCCTCCGTGAGCATCTGGCTGTTCGCCACAGCCAAGAAGACCCTGTTTTCAATCTGGAACATCTCCCAGTCTATCGCCCCAAAGGTCTGAAAGATTTTTTGGAAGAAATTAATGCTCTTACTCAGACAGGTGTACTTACTCAAGTGACTGTAAAGACGTTTATAATGTAAATGATGTATATTGTATTATTGACCAAAAATGGTTTCAAAAACACTAAAAACTCCAAACTGATTTGCAGATCAGGGAACAAAGGAATGTGTATGTCCCCTTGGTGCTTCCATTGTGATGATGATCATGCTGAGAGAAGACAAAAATAACAATTTCACTCACTGTAATGAACTGATAAGGCTGAAACATCCCTCCCAGCCAGATATAGATGGTAGAATCAATGACTGTAGATCTTCCATTGAAAGTGTTAGCGACTGCAAGGAAGTAATATGGGCCGATGGTGAAAAACTCCCAATCATAAGCACCAGTGGTGGGGATTGTCTGATTGACCTCAAAAAACCGAGTAACTGGGTTCCACTTGTAGATTACACTGTCAATATTATGGTTTCTCTCCCCTGTGGACAAAAAACCAACATATATGAGCCTAGACACAGTTCTTCTGCCACATTTTAACACAGAAATCTGCATGGGTTGACATGGTTCAGTTTGGATGGGTTCCAGCAGATGCAGGTGTATAGATGGGGCCTGTATGGTTATGAAGTGCTATGAAAGGTGTCTTTTATGCCTGTGTTTCCGCTTTGATCAATGCCAGAGGCGCACGTAAGAACTTCACACGAACGGATGAGCATAGTGTGCTCTCGTAAGCGAATAGACATCAAGTGCAGAATCAAAGTGAACCACATAAACAAGGAGACCTTTTAGCCTTAAAAAGATTTCCTTGATGGTCTTTTTGTTCAGATTGTGTGCCTCAAAGACCATAGATTTGTATGAGATTCGTATGGAATTCAAGTTTAATCTTCTTTTAGAAATCATATAGATGGAACTTCCTCCTCTTATTGTTCAGTGGATAAAACCTGTCGAGTTATAAGTTAAAAGGACAACAACAATGCCACATGAGATGACAGACGTGCAATGAGCTGTTCTGATAAACATTACCTTGCCTATGATTGGCCACGGCGAGGAAAGTTTCGTCTTGAATGTTGAAAGCCTCCCAGTCACGAGCACTGTGTGTGTTCAGAGTCTGATAGCGAATAAATTTCAGCTTCCTTGAGCTCCACTTATATATCACAGACTGCTCCTGGTCCCCTGCATCCTTACTTCTGCAGTTAGCAACAACCAGGAACTTCTGTTACAGGAAAATGGTTGTAAGAAATCATGTCAGCAGCTTCAGTAAATTAAAGGGTACTGTGATGAAAAACAGAATTAAATTGTAATGAGTTTTGCACTTCATAATTTTAGGTGTTTTCTGCATCTTCAGAGGCTTTTAATTATCCCGGACAGATTTCAAAGCTGTGCTGTTGGGAATATTTTAATGAATTGACTAGCTCTGAACTTTAGTTTAATGGTGCATTGATTTATCTTTTAATAACTGGTCACTGATGCAATTACAAAGGTGTCCCCCCTCTATTTCACTTTAAACTGAACATGAATCATAATTTTATCTTAGACTTCCAAGAAGAAAAACATATGGATAATTGCACTGCAGGTATTAACAGAGGCTTTCCAACTCTTGACTGTAATTATGCAGTAAGTTACGGTGAAGGGAAGCAGGAGGTGTCTGCAGTAAATTTTGGATACAGCATCAGACAAAATTAATTTCTGTTATTATGCACATGTGATTTACAACATTAAAACTTGAGAGCCAGGTTTCCACCCCCTCTCCCACTGGAAAACCACATAAAAACCACTCGAATGTGTAAAGAACAGCTGGGGATGAGCAAACAGACGTTCTTTACTCTGCACAATCTTCTGATAGTGGCCTAGCAGCTGTTCCACTTGGCAGCCCCATCAATATCACAGGTTTTCATTTATAAAACATTTCGTTTCGGTCCTCAAATTTGATTGGCTTAGCAGCATTCCAAGAGTGCTGATGTATCAGTCCAACAGCACTAAGAGTTTTTACTGTTTGTATTACTCCACTTGTCTATGTTTGCTTCAGATATACTGTTAGTTTTTGTATTAGTGGTGTGGATTTTTTTTACTGATTGTTTCTGCAGGTTACACAGATATGCCAGTAGGTGATGAAAAATGGCAAAAAAGTCTTTAAAAGTGAATCACCAAATCATTTACCAAATTGCTTCATTCAAGCAAACTGATTAATTTAGGAACGAAACAAGAGATTGCCTTTCTGGGTGAGTCATTGAATCATTCACCCAACCAACTTGTAATTCATCCTGAATGCCACTACTAGGTTGTGACTTTGTTTAAAACTATTTTTGTTGGCAGAGCAAAAATAGACAAATTAACCGACACTATGTTTACTAAAATGTAAGTTACTCAGTGTTGACTTTGGTTTATTGTATAAAAGCAATATCATATTCTGTTGGTAGTCCACACACACCTTTTTGCCCACTGTGAAGTATTGCCATGCTTGTGCATCATAGGTGCTGATGTTTTGATATCGTTCAAACCTCCCGTCTGTCCATTTGTAAATTCCTGATCCAAGGTTGGAATCACGGTTGGCGGTCGCCATGAAAAGTCCTACAGAAGTGATGTGGAAAACCTCAATGTCAAATGTCTCAGAGTTGGTAAATAAATCCTGGTGATCTTCCACGTAGTCCAGCTTCTCTTTCACTGCAGAGATGCAATGTGATCGTTAGATACCATATCAGTTATAAATAGAAGCTGCATTCATACAAATTACAGGTGCAAATTACGGTTACAAAATCACCTTGCAGCATATTGAGCCATGTAATCCCATCACAGAGAAACAGTCCTCTCTTCAGTGTGTTAAACCACAGCTGTCCCTCCTCTGAGTTTCCACAGAGAGGAATCACACCAGCAGTCACCCGAACCTCTGCCTCTGTGCCAAATAAACAGAGTTGTTCAGTTTCAGAAATTATGCCATCAATATTGATGAACAGTATATTAACAGCTTGCACAGATGAATGGTAGGATGCTTAGTTTCACCATTTAGTGCAGTTTACTGTAGTTTTTACATTCTCTGGGATTCATTCTCAAAACTTTGGTCACTTTTTTTGAAACCCATCACATAGTGGGCACAACAACAGTCTATGCTGGCTAAACTCTGGATTATTTTCCACTGCTTTGTCACAAAATACATTCAATGACTACAAATTACATGAATTCTTTTCTCACAAAAACACAACCACCACCACATGCCAATATGCACATTTTCATACTCCTTTCAAAACGGTTAAACTTAAGTTCTAAGCTGAACAAAACAGCTACATTTCTACATGTATCGAAACATTTTCCATTAAATACTACCAAAACAATTAGATGTATCTAAATACCTACACAGGTGTTGGTTTTTCAATTACGTTATCATCTAGCCTACACAAAAGGGGACAACTTGTGAATAAGTTTGTACAGTAATGTGAACATGTGACATTTACTGCAGTAAATTCTAACAGTAGAGAGTGTCATTCTTGTTTTACAGAAGAAAACATTGTGTTTTTTAGGTCAGTGCTTTATGAATGAAAACGTTTGTTTGTTGGGTGACAATATTTGCCAGTTTAATGGAAAAATGAATTGATTTGAGACATGTATGAAGTGTTTTGGTAGGTTTAGAGCATTTTGAATGTGAAATTAACTGCTGTGCCAAAATGAAAGCTGGTAAGGAGATCTGTGTGAAGAGTTTTTTTAAAAATTGCTCAAGTATTGAGAAATGTGTCTCACATAAAACTGTATGAATGTAATCGTATTTGAAAATATCAAACAAATCTGCAATGATACCAGACCTACTGCATGTTGCAGCCTAAGTCTGCCTACATTATATAAGGTGAAATAAAGCAAACATGGCCTCTCACTGCCCTGTGTCATGTCTCTCAACAGGCCCACAGTATAAAGCATAACAGCGAGCCCTGCACAACTGCACCCTGCTTTCAAACACCAGCACTTCTTCTGAGCCACAGAGAAACTCAAAGCACAAGGCTGCCAGTCAATGTCAGCAAATCAGTAACAGGCCTCTGAGATAGAGTTACTCACATCCCCATACAATCACAGACCTGTGTTTACAGCTAAAACACACAGCATTCCTATAGGACGGACTCCTGCAGACTTAAAGATATCCTTAGTGGACATTACCTGCATAGAAACCAATCTATAACACCTGCACCTTTTGAAGATTAGCTTACATTTTGATTCTTACTGGTTAGACCGAAGTTTACCGATTCAAAATAGCAAGTTACTGAATGAAGACTTGCTAACACCTGCATGCAAATGCAAACCATACATGATATTGTGTTATCAAGGTGATAGTGTGTCTACATACTCCACATATACAGTATGTGCCAGCGGAGTACTTTTTTTAGTGATTACTGTGCATACTGACATGCAGCCTATACGATTCCAGTGTTAATGTTTTTGTAGTCTCACCATAAGGGTGGAGGGGAAGGTCAGTGGATGATGGTTTAATTGGCAGGTGTAAAAGGGCCTGAGGAACTGAGAGAGCAGACAGCCGGGGCTCAGATGAGGGACAAATTTGTGAGGTAGCATCTGAACCAGGTAACAAAACTAGCTGCCGTATCAGACCCTGCAAAAAACAGTGGAATGAACTGACACATTTAGATTTCAAGTGCATTGTGAATCTTATTAAAATGATAAAAGCCTTGAAATGAGATTTGTACAGAAAATAGGCCATTCCATCTTCTTCTGCTAGCAATGAAGAACGTGGAACCAGTTGTATCAAGATTATCGGGGAAAGGTCTTGCAAGCTCCCTGTTTGAGACAAAACAGGACATTTTATAAGTTTATGCAACAAAATTATATAGTTCAATACATAAATGTAAAAACGATCTCCCATTTTGACTCATATATCATTATAACCTGACATCTACAGCATTCCCAAAGAGAGTCTTACAGCTCTAGAGGTGTGCCACAGTCCACAGTGAGAATTGTGTAGCGTCCCGTCACTGCCAAGACCACAGTGTGCCAGCGGTTATCATCCAGCCCTACTGCCTTAAAAGTGATGCGTTTCCTGCTACCGTGACCCTTCTGCAGGAAGTGGAACTTGTTTTGGGACAGACGCAGGCCGAGGAGCGGCTCATCTGAATCTCCCTCCAACAGTGTGAAGATGTATTCACTCTTCTGCACATCAAAGAGTGAAGACTGATCACTATCGCTATTCAGAAATCTAGAGCATATTCTGAGGAAAAGGCTTCTGAAGGTTCTTTGATGTTTTCAAACTTAAACTCAACAATATCTTTATCTTTTTTTTGTTCTCACCTCAGGAGCCATTTGTGGGATTTTCAGTGTGACAACGATGGAGAACTCGGCGGGAAAGAAGATACAATTAATGAAGAGCTG
The DNA here is from genome assembly GCF_001515625.1 of Sinocyclocheilus rhinocerous. NCBI lineage: Eukaryota > Metazoa > Chordata > Actinopteri > Cypriniformes > Cyprinidae > Sinocyclocheilus > Sinocyclocheilus rhinocerous. The sequence goes on from NW_015638582.1 coordinate 996,222, forward strand.
AGAGGCAGGGAAGCTGAACAGCTGTGGAGATTCAGAAAACTGAAATCCACGAGCACCTCTGGACTGGACCATACGTATCCCATCCTGAGCCCTGCCGGACACAGGAAGCACCCGGGACAGGAGGTCCAATGGTAACAGATCTGTAAAAGGAACTCACATTAATTTATCATACATTTTCTATGTGTTATACTGTTTGCTTTATGGGATTATGTACATTCAGCAGCAATAAAATACCAACTTAATAAATAAATACACATGAAGTATTGATTTAAGCTGAAATTACCTGATTATGTGAGAAGAAAGAGACTGTAGTAATATATATATATACAGTGGGTACGGAAAGTATTCAGACCCCCTTAAATTTTTCACTCTTTGTTATATTGCAGCCATTTGCTAAAATCATTTAAGTTAATTTTTTTTCCTCATTAATGTACACACAGCACCCGATATTGACAGAAAGAAACAGAATTGTTGACATTTTTGCAAATTTATTAAAAAAGAAAAACTGAAAAATGCTCAGTATTTAGTAGAAGCACCCATTTGATCTAATACAGCCATGAGTCTTTTTGGGAAAGATGCAACAAGTTTTTCACACATGGATTTGGGGATCCTCTGCCATTCCCTCTTGCAGATCCACTCCAGTTCTGTCAGGATTTCTCATCAAAGAACCCTGACAAGAAATGTAGCATGATTTCCACAAAAATATTAAGTGACACAAATGTTTTCAACATTGATAATAAGAAATGTTTCGTGAGATGCAAATGATTTCTGAAGGATCATGTGACACTGAAGACTGGAGTAAATCTGCTGAAAATTCAGCTTTAAAACGGCATTTTAAAATATATTCAAATAGTACTAATATTATTATTAATGATATAGTAATATATAATATTTTTTAAATTGTAGTAATATTTCACAATATTTCTGTTTTACTGTATTTTTGTAAAATAAATGTAGCCTTGGGGAAAATAAGAGATTTCTTTCAAAAATATTATAAATACCAGCCCAGACTTTTGAACACTATAACACTGTTTAATTGATTTACAAGATTCTACAAAACTATTTAGAGCATATAAACGAAAGATTCAAAGGGCAAGTGCTCTTGTTTTGTTTTGATTCACTTCAGTAAATCAAAGAAGGAAATGGTTAGAGTGAAGAACACTTGGATCATATTTCAAAGACAGCAAAGCAAAAGGCATTTTGGAAAGCAAACAGTGCTTTTCAAAATATCTCACATTTAGATATACAGCTCAGTGATTTCAGTATGCCGGTACATATGGTTATATGCTGAATAAGACATCTTGAGCTGCTGACTCTTATACTGTAACTCGTATTGGTAGAATATTAATTTAAATTCTGCAATACGCTCAGCTTGAAGAAGTTTTAGAATAAACAGGAACATTTTAGCAACATAAGCTGTTCAGCATTGATTACTAACAAACTCAGCAAAGCTTGTGTGAAAAGCCTTGCCATGTTTTATTCTTTATTTTATCCTGTGTGGATAATGTTACCATAACAGTTTTTGCTTATCTTGTTAATAGATCTGCATCTGCCTGTGAGTAGATTTAGTGTATACCCAGAAGGAACACTAAATCTATTCCTGTTACATTATAAGCCCCTTTATTATTTTAATGTTGTGATGAGATGACAAATGAGAGAGGTTTGATGTTTTATCACAGCTTTTTGGATTCTCTCCGATATAATATAAAATGTATCAGGTGTTCTGGCCATTTTGTGCTTGCTCTGTCCTGGGACCATATCATATTTTCAAAGAGTTTATTCAAATAAAAGCAATGATACCGTGATGAATTGTGTAAAATGTCCTGTTTCCACACAGTGTCACTAACAAGTGAAATTTGCCAGCTAACAGGGAATGTTCTGATAACTTTGGTTGATGTTCTGGCAAGGTTCTCTCAAAGTTATGAACAACTTCGGTTCAGATTTATCTTTAATAATGATCTCAAAAAAAAGATTATTTATATTGTCCACCACGGAATGACTTTTGAAAAAATGTTTTAGTTCAACATTCATCTAACATTTTTATGTTTCATAATGTTCAGAGAACATTCAAAAGTAACATTTCTATAATGTTTGCAAAATAATAAAATTTATGTTTCCTTAACATTAAATGCATAAATAAGAAAAAAAAAATTTTTTTAATTATTTAAAAAACTGGACATTTTGAACATTCAGAGCATTTTCAGAAATAACATTTTCATAACTTAATGGGAATGCAAGCAAATGCTCTTAGAACATATATTTAGCTAGGTCTGTCAAGCAACAGTTGCTACAAACAGTGAACAGGTATGCATAGTTTAGAAATGTCCCCTAATTGTCATTCTACGGTGCATGACGTCTTTCAAATGAAACCACTGTACAACACCAGAGTGTTTTACATCAGCACCTGGCAACCGCATCTAATCTGTGTCTTCTTTTACACCTACATCCCACTGGGAACCAAGATATTCAGAGTGGCTTATCCTGACCAAGTAAATAACCAAAAAACAGACTTCTGACAGTAGAGTATAACACGACAGTTAGAACTGATTGACATTTGTGTCTGAATTACAAGAGCTGTTTTTTTTCCTCCCATGACCATCTGCCTTTATTTAGTTTTCCGAAATGGTTTACTGAACGTAAAGCCCATAATCCAATGGCAATTCAGTAGAAAATTTGCAATAATTACAAAGGATAACATGACTCAAATAGTGTCTTTAACAAAGGGGACAAGTTTTGACTGAGACTAGACTTTTTCCAAATAAAAGATCATTTTAAAATGTAAAAAAAACCTGATTATCATGGATTATTCTTCCATAAAATGCTTCTAAATGTGTTTGTTTATAGTTGTATATATGTTAAATCAGCAAGTAGGCCTGACCTGTGCAAGGTCTCCATGGTCCAGACTGGCAGGTGATGATCCAGGAGAGGAGCACACAGGCCAGCAGCAGCAGCTCCGACATCAGGGTCTCCACTCTCTCAGCTCCATTCACACACAGCCAGACCGAAACAAAGCGATTCTCAAAGCCCAGAGACCATCCTTACATCCAAACACAACAAATCACTGTGAGGATGAGAAGATGTCCAGGGAACAGCTGAGGTGTCACTCAATTAAACTGGCATCTTACTCACTCCTGAAGATGCTGCTGTCCTCTGATGTCCTTTTTTTTATTTTAATAAGCATTACAATGAATGCATGATCAAACGATGTAGAATACAATGCCAATGCATTTTGCGTTATCCAAATCCAAACTTCTTTTGCTCAAGAGAGTCTATCAAAACTCCATGGCTGTGAAGAACTTCCTCCTTGAACAGTGTCCGGCTGAGGTCTCTCTGCTTTGCTGTACATGTCAGTGTGCTATGAAGGGGAGTGTAAACTTCACCTGTGAGTTATGAGCAGGGAGAGGTGTTTTACCCCGCAGACATTTAAATGAGAATAAGTCAGTTGTAGAAAGGAGGGGTCGACGTTAAAGAGAGGGAAAGGTGGGGCGAGTGAAAAACACAGGAGAGAGAGAGAGAGAGAGAGAGAGAGAGAGCGAGAAAAAGAGGCTTTTTCCAGCTCTTATCTCATGTCTTCAAGGTGTCGTGAGGAATTCCCCAGTGTTGTACATGTGTGTGTCAGGTTGCTCTTGTTCTAAACAGCATTGCTCGTTTCGATCGGTGTGATGAGCACCATACCCTGAGGACCCCTTGTCAAGGAAATCTCCCTTCAGTTAATCGTTTCCTCACCTGCATCTCAACCCATCAACCCATGTCTTCAACAACACCCCATGTGGCTGGCTGGAGGGGAAACAAGCGCTGGATAAACAAATGTTTACAAGGAAACACTGTTAACACTCTTCTAATTTGATAAACACATAATGCACAATGCTCAGTTCCGGTCCTTGGATGTGATTGGCCGATTAGGGTTCCAAAATGCTGATATACAGTCTAATATACAGCAATAGGACTTTAATGTTTGTATATCACTCTACTAGACCACAGTATGTGAGTGAAAGTGGAGTTGTGTAATTTTGTCTGAAGCATGAAGCAGATATTTATAAAGTCAGAAAAAACTGTAAAATAAATATACTGTACTACTACTGTACCATTACAATTTTTAAAATGTTATAAAAACACTGACATTGACAAAGAATTTAATATAATTATTTTTTATTATAATCATAATTTAATAAATGAAGTTAGAATATCACAGTAACTGCATTGAAAGCCTTTATTAATTTATTTGGTACTAATTCTCTTGTCAAGAAAAAAAAGTAATGTCTGTGTGGGACGTATATTATAATTATTTAATGTGTTAAACTATTTTTGTTTTTAAAATATACTCATCAGCTGATAAATCAAAGTCTTAATTTAAGTCTTAATTTAATAAAGTAATGTTCACTATGCATTTTAAGGATTCAAGCTTTTAATTTATTCATACATAATTAATTCAAATAATATTTTGTAACTTAAAACATTACATTACCTGACAGTGATGTAATCCTGTAAAGTAGCTGCCAGCAATAGTAAGTATCTGTGATTCGCGTGTATGTTTAACCACCAACCCAGAGATAAAATAGGTATACATTTAAACTGAGCAAAATCATAACTTAAAATAATGATAAAACACTTAAAACATGTAAAAAAAATACACATTTTTGAAGAACTAAATTATTTACAAACCTTACTAACAACTTTTGAAATTAAAGGGATAGATCACCCAAAAATGTTGTTCCAAACCGGTATGAGTTTCTTTCTTCTGTTGAGCACAAAAGTTTTGGTAACAAAACAGTTGACTTGCATAGTATGGAAAAAAAATACAATGGAGGTCAATGGCGAACAGCAACAGTTTGGTTACACACATTCTTCAAAATATCTTCTTTCGTGTTCAGTTGAAAATTCAGTGTGTGTCTCGGTTTCCCCTACATTTTCTAAAAATTGTACATCAAAGCACTAAGGCAATAATAAGAACACTCTCTGTCCTTTTCACCTGTGCCATATTTTGTCTTCAATTTCCCTCCTCAAAGCTGCTCAGTCTTATCTGAAAATCTGTCATGGATTCTGAAGGTGTGAAAAAGACATAAATCACACTTAAAGGAAACAAGAGAAAATTCTGGTTAAAATAACAAATAATTACACAAAAATATATATTAAAAAATACATTACAGTCAAACTAATGCAAGATATTGCACACAGGGTCAAACAGTAATCCAGTCTTCCATGTTGTTGTGTTAGAGATTGACTTGATAGGAAATGTTCAAAGGAGAATAAAACAGAAAGCACAACACAAGAGAAAATGATCTTTCAGGGTCAGCATTAATCTATTCTCTTTGTTGATGCTGGCTACAAAACTCCTTACAGGTTCTGTGCAGCGATGCCAAAGATAATTTGCGTGTAATACAACATAATGGATACAACTCTGCCATGTAAACATACGTCAAATAGTGTTAAGTCACAGCAGTTAACCCCTAAATAATTCCTGACAGGAAACTAAAAACATAAGCGATTATAAAAAAGCAACAGCGGTGAAGCTCATTTCTTCTTTTCTATGGAAGTAGCAGCTCTTACATTTCTGTTTTTTTTTTCATTATCAGTGTGAGGACGAATCCTGGCGTGTTTGGGCAGGTGAATAACCGATCAGTGCATGTGAGAAATGACAGCTACTGTTTGCATGTGAAGAACTTCTGCCCTCTGGAGCGGAACACCCTACAACTGTGACATCCACAATCTAAATACAAACACCATTGTGTTCTTATTTTACAGGTTGGACAGTGAATAAAAAATGAAATAAAATAAAAAATCAACCAAACTTCAAGAACACTCCTAACATTTTCTATCATGTATTTTCTTTACATAGTGACAAAAACTATTAAAAGCAAACAGTGCATTTATCGTTCAGCCCGAGGGATGTGTGAGGTCAGCTGGCTGTGATATTTCACTCTAATGCATTGTAAAGGGGCAGCTAATAGTTGGGCGGCTACATTGACACTCGCAGTAAGCCTGTAATCAGGAAGGGAAGCAGCCCCAGTCATTACTGAGGGACAGGCTCCCTCACAGCTCTCTGCCTCAACCAGTACATCTCACCTACTCATTAACCCTCCAACTGACCACCTGACCTCAGAAAACACCCAAACACCCAGCCTGACCCCATGACTGCATGATGATGTCATACTCTTATTATAAGAGACACAGCAGATCTAATGACTTCAGAGAAACATTAGCATTACAGTTCTATTGATATGCATGATTGTCTTTCTTCGAAGTCCTACACTATAACCTTAAAAAGTATTGTGTGGTGTTTTTTAAGATAGATAGATGAAAAGGTTATATATAAAACACTACATAGAGTTTAAAAAAAAATTCTGAATAACAATATTTGTCATATTTATTTTCTTGCAGTTTCATGTGCTTTTTTATGTAATGTCGGCTTTTTCTACATTTGATAATTCAATCAACCTTTAAAGGGGTCATATGCCGTTGCTAAAAAGAACATTATTTGGTGTATTTGGTGTAATGCAGTGTCTATGCAGTTTAAGGTTCAAAAAACACATTATTTTCCACATAATGTAGATTACAGGGGAAGTCATGGCCTAATGGTTAGAGAGTCGGACTCGTAACCCGTTCAGGAAATAGTCCTCTGTAAAATGCGCTGCACACATTTGAATATTTGGGTAGAACTGTTCCGGAACAGTGTTGTAAATACAACTTAACCACTGATTTCTAGTTGTGTCCTCTTTTGGAAGGCCAAACAAAGTAGTTTCGCTTTCACAACGAAACACACAGCATCTCCACAACATGGCGGCGGCGGCAACAGCGAGAATAAAAGTTACGCCTTCTTTCTTTGCGTAAACATTTGGGCGGCATTATGCAAATCTTCCCACATTGTGACGTAGACATGTGGGGGAGTGTTAGAACGAGCTGTTTTAGGTAGGCGTGGCTGACTCTTAACTTTTATAAAGAATATCTCTTTGGATTTGAGACTTTAGTCTTTGCAACTTTACAGATCTTCTTTATGCACCAAGAGCTTGTAACACTCCAAAGAGAAAGGAAGAATTGAAATCGCATCATATGACCCCTTTAACAGAGAGTTTGTCTGACAAATGGAAGCTGCAAAGGACATTAGATTTGACAAATGTTTGGACACTTCAAGTATAACTCTGGTTTAACTCTGTCCTTTTCTCTTTTTTTTTTCAAAGACTAAAATAACATATGTTTTGGCACAAGTTGTGTCCTGTGTCTATCACATGTATTCCCATGTAGTATCCAGTGTACAGACAGAGGGGAAATGTATCAGATATGCAACATCTCTGTCAGTGGCTTCATTGTGTGATCAGTTCTTTTGTATTCTGAGCTTAAAGTGTCATCTGATCCAAAGAGCCACAAACAATCAAAAACTATCAGCACTATGGCCCAGAGCAAAAGAGAGATAAAGGTGGGTAACTAAGAATCACTCTTTAAAAAGTTTCAAATGGGGTTTTACAGAACCTTTATAAGTTCCACAAAGAATGTCTCTCTAGTTCTTTTGTAAACCTTCTATATACAGGTGCTTTAAACAACCCAGAAACTACACTGACCTGAAGAACCTATTCGCCTCAGTTTTAACTTTAGGCTTTCGGTGTTCCAGTTCAAACACTTCCCCGGCTAATTTTTTTTTATTATGTTAAGATTTTTTTTCTGAAGAAAGGCAAACATAAATTGTGATGAGAGCTGAGTCTATTCCTGTGATTATGGAGATTATTGAACAGTTTAGCGAGGTTTCAGGATATATAATTAACTTGTCTAAATCGGAGGCAATGCCTCTAGGGAGGCAAAGGTCTTGTACGCCCCCAGCCTCTTTTCCTTTTAAATGGGCTAGGCAGGGCTTTACCTATCTTGGAATATGTATTACTCCATTGTTACAGCAAATGTATAGGACTAATTTCGACCCTCTTTTGAAACGGGTGCATGAAGATTTGGATAGATGGACTCCCCTGCCATTGTCTATGTTAGGAAGGATAGCTCTGATCAAGATGATAGTCCTGCCTAAATTTTTGTACTTATTTCAGATGATCCCAATTCTCCTAAGTGGCCCTATAATTAAACGTATTAATGGCTGGTTCAGCTCTTTTATCTGGAACCCGGAGGAATCCAAGATTGAAATTGACTAAGATGCAACTGCCCAGAAATAAAGGAGGTCTTGCGGTTCCGGATGTTAGGCTGTACCAGCTAGCTTCCCAGTTTCGATATATTTTTGAATGGGTGAAAAATTATCCAGACTCAGCTTGGTTAGACATTGAATAATTTAATTTGGGTGATGGCCTGCCAGTCCCTCTGGCCTGTCTACCATTTGTGATAGATGTTAAAAAGATTTCTGGTCTAGGGCAGAACAGTATTATTAGTAACACATTACGAGTGTGGAAATTAATCAGAAATTGGGAAGGGAAAGCCAAAACTTTGTCATCTATTACTCCAATACAAGGAAATTTAGATTTTCAGCCTGGAATAATGGACAGTGGTTTCACATTCTGGAAAGACGTCGGTATAACCGCTATAAAAGATCTATTTGAAAAGGAGGTGTTGTTATCATTTGAACAGTTGAGAGCTAAATTTAAGTTTCCCTAAAAGAACTTCTTCAGGTATTTACAAATAAGGAGCTTTGTGCAGAAACATGCCGTCCCTGGATTTTCTTCTTGCCCCACTCCAACAGAGCAAGTGCTCCTGGATAATAGATCTAAGAGGTCACTAATAAAGCGATGTTATGAAGCTCTTTTGAAAGGAACAAAAGTCAATAATGAGGCAACCTTAGCTATTTGGGTGCAAGATTTGGGGCTGTCAATTGATGTAGATACTTGGACACAAATTTGGCAGTATGTTGACAATATATCAATTTGTAATAGAACTAAAGAACTACAGTTCAAACTTTTACATCATCTCCAAATTACTCCATTACGCAGGCACAAATTGAATCAAAATTGTTCTCCATTTTGTCTAAAGTGCAAAATAGAAGAGGGTGACTTTGTTCACTGTACTTGGAAATGTGTACATATTAAAGATTATTGGGTACAAATCTGTAAGAGACTAACTCTTATATTTAATATAGGATGCGACCTCAATCCACTTTATTTGTTGTTAGGTGTTGCTGATGAGAATATAAAGAGCATTTCGGACAGGAAGTTGTTTAATCTCCTTACTTATGCTGCTCATAAGAGTATTTTACTTAAATGGATCTCTGATAAACCGCCGACAGTGTCGGAGTGGCATAAAGTAATATTTGATTTTCTTTAATTGGAATATGTTACCTACTGGTCAAAAGGGAAAATGGATGTGTTTTATCAGATATGGACTCCTTTCTTTAAGTATGTACGTCCCAGGATTTCACATACCTTTTTGCAAAACCTTGGCAGGTCAACGTGAACTTTATATATTTTTTTTATTATTATTATTTTTGTTATTATTATTTATTTACTTATTTTTTTAAAGCTGTGGTTTATGTTCCTTTGTAGCCACTTGTGGAATGTATATGTGGTCATTGTCCTGTCTGTTTTATTGTTTTGCTGTTAAAATAAAGCATTAAAAATAAAAAATAAATAAAAAATAAATAAAAATTGTGATGAGAGCCAAAATATTAAAAGTCATGGAAGAATATTTACTAAGTAACACACAATTGTATCTAACTTTTGAAGTTTTATTTCTAAATTTTGCATGCCTGCAACTCCAGAAGTATTTAAGATGTCTTGATATCATTTAAATTTTTGGTTCTTAACAAACATTTCTTTTGGTATCTTCATTTTTAAAGGCCTATATGGTTCAGTTGTAGAGATATTGGGATCTCAATGTGGCTCCATGAGTAAACTGGTAACTTGTACACATTTTAAGTGGTCAGTTCATCCATTGTTTTCTTCTTCATTTACATATTTCTTCATTTATGTATTTAGCTGGGAACCTTTGTATGAGTTGACAAGGAATGGAAATTCAAGAATCCTATACAGTTTTAAAAAGGTGATGTTCAATATTGGTTCTCGTGTCTTTTAACCAAACTCAATATGCCAATTTTGAATATGCACAAGCATGAATCAGATCTGAGAGCTATAGGGGGAAATAGGATTTTCATTTTTGGGTATTACCCATTTTTTGGTAACTATTTCTTTTGTTACACACATTAGGACTGAAATGCAGGGGTATTAACTTAAAGAGATTTACTATAAACATGATTCCCTGAAACTGAAATATCGACTCCATCGAAACCATCTGATGTACTTACTGAGACACAAGTCAAAGATCAAAAGACCCCATCCTACGTCAGGACAAATCAAAGCCTCCATGTATTCATAGCATGGACTGCAGCTATGCCATAGATGCTATCTGCGGCCCCAGTGCCCAAGCTCTGCCAGCCTGCCTGATCTAGAGGCTGAGACACAGGCTGATAACCATCTGATAACTCCTCCAGCTCTTTGTGTCAGAGCCAGCAGGGCAGATAATGCGCTCCTCCACACAGGAAACACTTTATCAGGCTCAATGTTTCCCTGATCCCACGGCTCTTCACATCTCAAGGGCCCCTCAGCACATGGTGAGCAGCCAAAGAGTTACAGTAGCAGATAACCACCGGCAGCTCTGTGATGCTCTATCAAAGCCTTGAGGTGTTTTGGCCAGAATATGAGGGGCATGGGGGAAATGATTGGCTGATATAATCACTGGGATGATAAATGTGTGTAATGACGTGTTACATAATTCTGAATGAGGCCTGATACTACATGGACACAGAAGAGGCGTTTTGTCCAAGCGGGCAAGGTGAATCATTTTTGCGAATCGAATGAACCAACTCACTAGAATTAACACTCTAAAAAATGGTGCTAAATAGCACTAAAAGTGGTTAATTGGCCTGTAATCATAGAGGAACCACTTTAAGTGCTATATAGCACCTTTGTCAAATGGTGCTATGTCGAACCATAAGAGGAACCCCATTTTCCTCCTTAGATTTGAGATATGTTGCTCCACTCTCATATGTTTGCTATGAATGGGAATTTAGTACAAAGGCAGAAGCTGTTTTGAATCACTTTTAAGCTTTTCTGAGGTCAAAAATTCTCATGTGGTGGCCCTGGAATATTTCCAGACCTTGGGGCAAAAAGGTTGTTATTTTCAGGAAATACACTGTATTTTAATGTCGTTTTTTAATTATTTCCTCAGCTAAACTAAATAACTAAGAGAGAGTTAAAGAACTATACAGGGGCTTAACAGGTTCTTTGTATGGCAGAGATGCTATAGGCTATAGCACATTAACCACCCCAAAGAACCGCTGAAGAACCAATCGTGTGTGTGTGTGTGCGTGTGCGTGTGCGTGCGTGCGTGTGTGTGTGTGTACAATATTTGAACCGTCACGCAACTGAAAATGTAGTTAAGCTAGTAGTGTGGTAACTTTAGTTACTTTTTGCGCTTTTAATTACCCCAAAGGTGCAAAATGTAAACTACTGACCTTGTTTTGAAATCGGTCAATTAGTTGCTTTGTGCAGTTTGAAGAGTGGTTGTTGCTGCTGTACAAACTTGATATCCTTCTTTTGACTACAATCGCGCTTCTGATTACAGCAGCGGCCAATCACATGATAGCAGCGCGTCTTGATAAATATATAAATTCTTTTTTAAAATATATATAGCTAATACCATATACATGAAGCTGAAGTTGTGTTGGTTACATGAAGAAAAAAGAAAATTCCCTAATGCGAAGCCATTGAAAACAGAATTTCAAAGTTTAAGGCCAGTAATTTCTTTTAAAGAAATAAAAAAAAATTCAGCAAGGATACATTAAATTGTTTAAAAGTGGCAGTAAAGACATGTATAATGTTACGAAAAAGTCTATTTCAAATAAATGCTGTTCTTTTGAACTTTCTGTTAAATGCAGGGGTATTAACTTAAAGAGATTTACTATAAACATGATTCCCTGAAACTGAAATATCGACTCCATCGAAACCATCTGATGTACTTACTGAGACACAAGTCAAAGATCAAAAGACCCCATCCTACGTCAGGACAAATCAAAGCCTCCATGTATTCATAGCATGGACTGCAGCTATGCCATAGATGCTATCTGCGGCCCCAGTGCCCAAGCTCTGCCAGCCTGCCTGATCTAGAGGCTGAGACACAGGCTGATAACCATCTGATAACTCCTCCAGCTCTTTGTGTCAGAGCCAGCAGGGCAGATAATGCGCTCCTCCACACAGGAAACACTTTATCAGGCTCAATGTTTCCCTGATCCCACGGCTCTTCACATCTCAAGGGCCCCTCAGCACATGGTGAGCAGCCAAAGAGTTACAGTAGCAGATAACCACCGGCAGCTCTGTGATGCTCTATCAAAGCCTTGAGGTGTTTTGGCCAGAATATGAGGGGCATGGGGGAAATGATTGGCTGATATAATCACTGGGATGATAAATGTGTGTAATGACGTGTTACATAATTCTGAATGAGGCCTGATACTACATGGACACAGAAGAGGCGTTTTGTCCAAGCGGGCAAGGTGAATCATTTTTGCGAATCGAATGAACCAACTCACTAGAATTAACACTCTAAAAAATGGTGCTAAATAGCACTAAAAGTGGTTAATTGGCCTGTAATCATAGAGGAACCACTTTAAGTGCTATATAGCACCTTTGTCAAATGGTGCTATGTCGAACCATAAGAGGAACCCCATTTTCCTCCTTAGATTTGAGATATGTTGCTCCACTCTCATATGTTTGCTATGAATGGGAATTTAGTACAAAGGCAGAAGCTGTTTTGAATCACTTTTAAGCTTTTCTGAGGTCAAAAATTCTCATGTGGTGGCCCTGGAATATTTCCAGACCTTGGGGCAAAAAGGTTGTTATTTTCAGGAAATACACTGTATTTTAATGTCGTTTTTTAATTCTTTCCTCAGCTAAACTAAATAACTAAGAGAGAGTTAAAGAACTATACAGGGGCTTAACAGGTTCTTTGTATGGCAGAGATGCTATAGGCTATAGCACATTAACCACCCCAAAGAACCGCTGAAGAACCAATCGTGTGTGTGTGTGTGCGTGTGCGTGTGCGTGCGTGCGTGTGTGTGTGTGTACAATATTTGAACCGTCACGCAACTGAAAATGTAGTTAAGCTAGTAGTGTGGTAACTTTAGTTACTTTTTGCGCTTTTAATTACCCCAAAGGTGCAAAATGTAAACTACTGACCTTGTTTTGAAATCGGTCAATTAGTTGCTTTGTGCAGTTTGAAGAGTGGTTGTTGCTGCTGTACAAACTTGATATCCTTCTTTTGACTACAATCGCGCTTCTGATTACAGCAGCGGCCAATCACATGATAGCAGCGCGTCTTGATAAATATATAAATTCTTTTTTAAAATATATATAGCTAATACCATATACATGAAGCTGAAGTTGTGTTGGTTACATGAAGAAAAAAGAAAATTCCCTAATGCGAAGCCATTGAAAACAGAATTTCAAAGTTTAAGGCCAGTAATTTCTTTTAAAGAAATAAAAAAAAATTCAGCAAGGATACATTAAATTGTTTAAAAGTGGCAGTAAAGACATGTATAATGTTACGAAAAAGTCTATTTCAAATAAATGCTGTTCTTTTGAACTTTCTGTTCATCAAAGAATCCTGAGAAAAGTATGGTTTCCACAAAATATAAGCACAACTGTTTCAACATTTATAATAGTGAAAAATGCTTTTAGAGCATATTAAAATGATTTTTGAGGGATCTTGTTTCCACACAAGATTAAAAATCGCACTGAGCCCAAACTTTTGAATATTAATGTAGTCATAATAAAATATTATAGTTACATAATGTCATAATAAATACTATTTTATTGTTTTGAGATTTACTTAAACAGCTCAAAATATTGCACACAACTGTCATAATTGTAATTCATTATATATTTATTTAATCAAAGTTCTCACTGAATCTTTTAATGATTGCACTTTTAAATCAATAAATCATATAAAAATAAATGTGAATAAAAATGAAATGTTTACTTAAAGTTTATTCTATTGCAAGAAATTCCCACTGAAGCATTTCTTTGGATCAGTAATTGCCTCACCATTTTTACCAGAAAATTTATTAAAAACAAACATTCAAAACAGAGAGTTAGTTTTAAATTCAATAAAAATTTGATTCATGTTAGTTTCAGTCTCACACAAAACTCCCCCACCCACATACACTGCTGTTTTTCCACACTTGTCTTAAATGGCTTGCTGAATGCATGACACAATAGCTGAAATAAGGTCAGCGTGTTTATGTCTGTGTCCAGACTGATGGTTGACTAGCTGACACGTGAGAGACATCAGAGCGGCGGGAGCCTTTAATCAGACCAGCGAACCGCTCATCCGTTCACACAGAACAGCATTCCCCATGTGAGATCAAACCTTGCTCTCCAATTTACCACAGCAGCACCAGAGACTGTGGGGACAAACCTTTCAGAGACCGAAACACACACACACACACACACACACACGCGGGACAGTGACAGCCCTGTAATCATATCCATCTATGAGTCATTATGTGTAAATAGTGAAAAGTATAAGCAACACACTTGGACTTTCGAGTGTGAATCCAGCATAATAATTCTGTTTACGCTAACTGATGCTTTCCACAAGACCAGCATGTATCATTAAAGTTTTAATCTTTATAAGTGTAACAAACACCTGCACATATCAGATAACACCATCATTCAGATGAAGGGATAAAGAATGCCGTGGCATTTTCCAACATGCTCTTCAGCGCTTTAATGTGAGTCAATATCCTATTAGGCCTTGATGTGGGCTGTAAGAGGTTTGCAGCCCTTCACCTGCTGCCACTGAAGACAACTTTTATCTTATGCAGTTCATCACATGGCATTTGTCAGAAGCCTCCAAACAGCATGAAAACTGAAAGACCACAGGCCTAGGATGAGAATATGTGAATAGATTTGACCTGTGATTTCAAATCTAAGGAAATAGAGACAAAAGCGACTGACCTTTAAGGTGCAAAGATGGAAAAACCTGCGACTTCATCTTTGGTTCACTCTCAAAAATAAAGGTTGTTTATTGGCATATACGGTTCCATGAAGACCCTTTAACATCCATAGAACTTGTCCATTCCAGGTTCTTTATAGTGGAAGGCGTTTCTTCAGATGATCAAATTGCTCTTCACACCAAGAAAAAAATGGTTCTTTTAAGAACTGTTCACTGAAAGGTTCTTTGGGGAGCACAAAATTGTTCTTCTATGACATCAAAACCCGCTTTTGGAACCTTTATTTTTATGAGTATTGTAATGCAAAATGAAAACACAGAGGTTCCAAAATGGGGTTTTCACAGTGATACCATAGAAGAACCATTTCTGGTTCCCCAAAGAACCTTCCAGTGAACAGTTTTTTTTATCCATCACCATTAGCAGTAGCCGTCATGTTGCAGATCAAGAGTGGGATTGAGAAACAATCATGTAGGCAAAATATGTCAACATGGGATTGTGGAAAGACAATGAAGTCGATTTTTGTGTAGAGAGTATTACGAAAAATCTTTGCTGTCCAATGTTTATGAAATCTTTCAATCAAAGAGATGCCTGACGTTTCCAAACCACGACATTACCACTGAATCTTTGGGATGGTAAATGTCCCTTTGTACCCTCATTGACTCTCCACATGTACGGGCAGGTCAGGAGGTAATTCATCCGCCTTTAGAGGGGATTACTGAGTGCTTCAAGTTAAACGCTTGAGATAAACACACTTCTCTGCTGCTCCTCTCTGATCTCTCTGTTGCAAAAGGTGTTAAGAGGGAGGTATTTTCCAGCATACTGTGAACTCACTCATTAGCACAGTGGGACTTCCCTGCTTGAATCCCTAAGCAGACTGAATGTAAACACATTTAGACCAATAAACAGCTTTGATATTAAAGTGCCATTCAAAGAACACAAGTGCAAATTGAAATGTAAATACTGCTTTATTTAGCTCACAGCTGAACAATGTATTGTGTGGGGATTACATTGTTATTAATTAGCTGAATTATAAAATCAGGCTATGCAAATCTGCTATTGTTCTTCACAAAGCATGCTGATGCAAATAATCCTTCCCATCTCATTACCTTAATAATGTTATCAATTTTCCTCATTTCACGATCAGGTATCAATGCTTAAACAAATTCATGCCTGATATAAGAAGCACTTATTACCCTGAGGTATGAAAATGAATCTGTAAAAAAATCTAACTCAAACATATCACACTTGTTTTATAATGATTCTGGGGCTCAGACTTTTACAGATCCACAATAAAGAAATAAACATCTCATTTTCTAGATTTATCTATTCTGTGCCATTGTCAAACATTCACATAAAACTCCTGAAATTGCTATCAATCAATTTTACAGTGCAGCAAGGCGACACTATATTAATGTTATTTTTATTCTTTATGAACGTTAGCCATCAATTTAGCTCAAAGATACTCTTTTTTTGTTGCATTGTAGCACTGGAGATTCCTTTAAAGAAAATAAAATTCAAGACAAGGATTCCTGGATTCAATGAGTGTTGTAAGAAAATTGTTTAATTTAATCCCACTTACTGACTTGTAAAAAAAACACAAAGAATTCTACATAAGGCAATTTTTTTCGTGAAAACTAGACATTTTAAGAGAATCAGTGTGCTTAACTCATTTAAACAATAGCCTCATACTGATACTGCTCCATTAAATGCACTGCCAGCAATTTTAGGATTTTCTGACAGTTGGTAGAAAATATTCCAGAACTGCATGCAATCTCTCTCTCTAAATGCACCATAACACAGTTACTCCATCTAGTGGCAAACCATTGCAATCTTGAACTGAACTTTATACAGCCTGAAGAACAAGACAAATGCAAATCAGTATCAAACTATATTTATTATATACAGTAGTAAATGGCCAACATAGGATCCTCTGCTCTCCCAAACAACTCTGCTATTCCCATTACAACACTCACACATGTTGATTTGGCTTGAATTCACTGTGGAGTTGCAATTACAGCAGGATAGTGTTTAATACTCTTGATATGCCAGAAGGGCTAAATGAGAGTGATGTTACTATATGACGTATTTGCAGAGGGCAAACTATGAGACGATAAAATTATGGGGAACACTTAGTTTGTATATCATGAAATTCATAGCAAACAGCACACTTTTAAAGACATATGCATCAAAGCTTTTAAAATTAAAAATGGCTACCGGCAAATGATCCACAATCTAGCTTTATCAAACCTGAGGTGTCAGAAAAACACAATGCTGCAATGTCACCATTCGAAACTGTTCATAAAAAAGGTTGTCTTAAAGTTTAGCTGTTTACCACAATTAAAGAAATTCTGGGACCATACTAAGAAGTCACAAACATCCTTTCACAAAGCTTCCCTCCTTGTATATAAAAATAGATGGGGGAGGTGCAAACATACATACAAACATAATACAAAAACGTATACAACAGGCATACAATCTCCAAAAGGGGGAAAAACAACATTACTAGCTGTCATTTCCAATTTAGTTCAGAGAGAACATTGGAAAAACGGAAATTAGGTCTTTGGATGATTAAAAAGAAGCAAAAAAAAAGAGCTATTAACTTAGATTTGATTTCTAGAACCTTTTCCATTTCAGCCCTGAACTGCAGTGGAAGTGAAGATGAGCACAAATAAACAAGCTTCATCCACATGTGCTTCATCTTTAGCAGGTTCCTCCCGTCTGCTGCTGGAATACATCGATAGTGTCCTCATCTTCCATTTCCAGCTGAAAATTCACATAAAAACATACACTGAGTACATTTCAAACTGAGGGCTTATAATAGTTTTATGTGCGCCAAGCTCCAAATTTGCAAATACACTATGACAAATGCAGCTTTTTTTTTTGTGCTGTTTGTATGGATTGCTTAATTGTATTTATTTTTTTGGACAAAGACTGCATCCTCAATGAGATTTGGAGCTGATTAATATTACTGAAAGCAACTAGGAAAATACAGTCCCCATAGCAAGACAGCATACATGTTTATTAAAAAAATATTACTAAAAATAGTGTGAATTGTGATGTTTTGACTCTCTAGCTGTTTGGGCTCTCATTATGACGGCGCTTATTCACTGCAAAGCAGCCACTGGCGAGCAAGCGATGTAACGCTAAATTTCTCCAAATCTGTTCCAATAAAGGAAGAAATCTACATCTTTGATAAGGCCTGAGGGCAAGTACATTTTCTGCAAACCATTCAGGAAACAGTGAACTATTCCTTTAAACAGTTAACATTTCAGAAGCTGCTAACATTTGTACCAACAAACTGAAAAATAAGCGTACAAACCTGTGCAGGTGTATCAGTCTCATTGATTGGCTGACCATCAAACCTGAACCTAATTTGCCTTATGGATAAACCCTGAAAAAAAAAAAAACCTCCAAGTTATAAATCTGCACATCAACATAACGTCAAATGTGCAAAGCTTCATGATGTGTGCAGATCTCAGGATCACTGGAGCTCAAGCTGCAGTCTCACCTGTCTTTCGCAGTAGGCCTTCATCAGTTTGTTGAGGGGGGTATGCCTTTTAATTTTGAACTGGACCACAGATCCATCCTGACCCGCCACTTTCAAGTTGATGTGGTCATTTTCAGTCTTCACGCCCTCCTGAAATGAAATATGCAGTGTGTGGTGTTAAACAAAGATGAATCATGAACATGCACTGCTCTGAAGGGTTTCTATACACACACACACACACACACCAGGTAGATGATTTGAGCTAAAACCACATTGTGCTTTACATGCAGTCCCTGTAATAAACATTAACGTTAGATGTTCCTGTGATACGGAGTAAGAGATGAACGACGCGCTAAACAGCCAGACTTGAGTCTATATCAGCATTTGTTAAAACACTAGCGTTACTGGGGAAAAGGGCTGCGTGAACAACTGTGCGACGCTTTCGGTGCAACTGCGTTTGGCGCAAAGTTGCAGCAACTATCCGCCACGAAAGAAAGCCAATCTGAGCATCTCGCTGATGCTGAAACGAAGCAAAATACTGCCGATTTCATTGTTAGCGACAAGAGATGCAATGATTCTCCATGTAGTTGGATGGCTGGCTGAGATACATGGCCATATGCGGAAAATGCGCAAAATCTTTGTTGAAAACCTTTGTTTCCCCACATATAATGTGCAGGATCCCGACAATCTACATTCACGCATTATAATCACATCAAAATACACCCCTCCGTGCTGCTGGAGCTCGGCGCACAGAGAAATGCATGTACCTTTGGCTTCTCGTCTGACATTTTTGTAGAAATGTAGGATTCTCCCGGTAAATGTGGATGTGACGGTAACACGAGTGCTGTCCTCCCCGCGCTCAGCAAGAAAGCGCAGACTGGATTCGCACGTTTGATTGGCCCGGGCAAAACCACGTGATTCCCAGCAGGGAGCTGTAGCCCCAGAACGCGCAAAATCAACTCGTCCATTTGATTGGACAGTATGAAACCACGTGACCAATCCTCCTGTTCCGGTCAAGGTCCGAGGCTACAAATTACTTTTAATTATGAACATATTTTCAACATGATAACGTGTTACTTTTGCTTAATGAAAAAATATTACATTAGACACGACTAAAAACACATATCTTCCATCTTTATTTGGCCCACTATCTCTAGCACTCTATTCTAATTCTATTTGATCTATTTGTTGACTTGATCCTCTAACACTTGCACTCTCTGTTCATTTTCTAACTGCTTATTTTCTTTAAAAAAAAAGGCCTGTAACACTAGCTTTCTCTATTCTTTTTCTATTCTACTTGTTTTCTTTTTGTGTTTTATATATATATATATATATATATATATATATATACACACACACATACATACACATATGTGTGTGTGTATTAAAAAATTGCTATGTGTACTGCATTAGGCTAACTGACACTTGTTATAGCACATATATATATATATATATATATATATACACACACATACATACACATATGTGTGTGTGTATTAAAAAATTGCTATGTGTACTGCATTAGGCTAACTGACACTTGTTATAGCACTTCCATATTATTGCTCTTTTGTTGGTTTTGTTTGCTTCTGTTGTCATCATTTGTAAGTCGCTTTGGATAAAAGCGTCTGCTAAATGACTAAATGTAAATGTAATGTACTTCTTTGGGGTCTCATGTATAAAAAACAAAAACATGATTAAACGTGATATACATTTAAAAATGTAATTATATATAAATTACCTTTATATAAAAATGTAAAATAAAATAATAAATTAGCTGACATTGCTACAAAAAAAACGTGAAAAATTTGTACTTTTGATGTTTAATGTGTCACAAAATTACTAGCAATATGATTTAGGTAAAATCTATTTTTAATTTTTTTTACATTTTAATAATGTATATTTGTTTTCTGTTTACTGTACAATATTCACTTTTATTGATATCTTTCTCACAGTTTATTTGACTTTTGTAAATTGCACTGACAAATCAACCCTTTGGTAAATACAATAAGCTAGTGATCAAAACATTAAAAAATGCAGCACAAAGTCAAATTACATTGAAATGCCAACAAATCAATTTGCCAATTTGAAATGTGTGGGACATTAATCTATAAAGCGCACTGTATTATAGCACGTTTTCTATATTTATGCAAGACAAGTCCTAGTTTAATCCGAGTAAAAAGCTACACCGCTAAAATTTGCTGAGGCTAAATAAAAATGAATTGTACTGCCAACCAAAAGTCCAATGCAGACTCAAATATCAACATGTCTTGCTTAATTTGGTTGACGCTTATTTGGATTTGCAAATGTCATCCATGTACTATATTTACAAGGCTTCATATTGTGGTTTGCTTGAAGATTAATCGAAAATCCAGGTGTGAGTTAATTAAATTTCAAGCCAAAAGCAATGTATGTTTGTGTGGTCAGCTGCTAACTGGTATATTCAGTGTCTTTCAAACTCAAAGAAAAATGGAGTGCTGGCTGTGCAGGGAAATGTGTTCATTTTTACAATAGGTGTGAGGTAAAAGAAAAGACAACAGTGGAGCATCATCACAAGTTTCTTAGCTGTTCTCAAATCTGGAGTACTGGTTATCCTTTTTCAAACCTAAAACAGAGTGAGCAATGATAAAACTCTGAAACAAAGTGTAATTACTATTTATCAGTGAACTTAAAGATAATACAATTTATTTTATATCATTTATGATGAAAGGGAAATCTTACCGTATTTCAATCGCATTTCTTCATGTCTCTGCCTCATCTCTGCTTTCCTGCATTCAAATAAGAACTTTTTTCTTACTGAGCACTATTGCATCAAGACATCTCCACAATTCTTAACAAAATAATCAAATGTATGAAATTTTGAGAAATGAATTTTCTCAAAACAAATCGTACCTCTCCTCTTGACGGAACTTTCTCAGATGACCTTGTCTCTCCATTCGCTCATCACTCCTTTTAGACCTTTCGAATTTTCATGAGAAATTCAATGTTATAATTTCTTGCATGTTCCAATGTTATAGTGATTTGTTATTAATAATTAATAGCAGTAAATCAATATATATCATTTTCACTGACAAGAATACGTTATGAAGAGAAATATGTACAAATTAATGGCTGATCTTAATATCACAAACTCTAATTACAAGTGCTGGTTTTCATCTTACCCAATGTTTTCACATTTACAGCAGCAGAAGCAGCAGACAAATATGGCGATGATGATCACCCCCGCGATCACAGAGATGGTAATGATGAGAGTCTGGAAATTCACTGAGATTCAAATAACACAGAACAGAGGGGATCATTCTTGTACAAAACTCACAGCTCACAGGCAATAAATGTAAATGTTAAACTGGCCTTGACACATTTTACAAGAGTGTAAAGGTAATAAAGTGACAATCAAGAATGTAATTAAGTTAAAGCTACCATGAACTATGAATGTGACACATAAAGCTCTTCTAGTTTTTACAATTCATTTCTTAACAAATGCATGTGATACATCCATTAAGAAGGTAAAGAGATGGCAAGATGTTTCTTGTTGTATGTCACTGTCAGTCTTACTCCAGCATACTCCCCATCGTGCTTCTGAGAGCGGACAAACACTGTGAGAGGGCAGAATGCTCTTCACTGGATAGTCAATGCATTTCTGGCTTGAGATGCACCACAAACACTGAAAAAGAGAAACAAATATATTACACACATTTTATGTTTCACTAATTATTGCTGTCTGTGGAACAAACGCGGGGCTTAGAAGTCTGATGATCACAATTGTTGACAGTGAATAACAAATTATATCTTACCGAAACAATCATCAGACATTCTTCACAAGTTGTGTTGGATTTTATAGTGCAGTCTGTGAAAAGAACACAGTTTTTGGGACAAGTCTGATATCACTCAGTGACAACTGATTTTAACCATATCTCTATTATACATCTCAAACATTTTGAGACAAGTACATTTCTAAAATTGATTTCAATATTTGAAATCTGAACCATATAAACTCAGAAATCAGCATTGATGAACATAAAACATATTTTTACATAGCAGTTATATTAAATATTATCACTGACCTCTCTTATAAAACTCTTATACTGAACACAATATTCCTTTATGTTTTCTAGCCTATCATGTGATTTAAACAAAATAAACCGCAGGAAACTCTTAAAAAGTGCATTCAAACAAGCAAATAAAATCTCAGTTTACCATGGTTACGGTTTACAGTTGACAAAAACCAAAATGTTTCAACACAACTTTATAACATATATATTTTTAAAGTATTTCAACTAGTAAAACAGTGCTTGGGGTCCAGAGTGTTAAAGCGATTTGTTTTACTGAGCCGACTGAGTCACATGATCACTGCTAGAAGTCACTTCCAAGTAACATTGTCGTTAAACTGTTTGGTTATACATGACTTATTCTTAAAACGTAACAATTTCCAAGAAATAGACGATATGTCGGACGATTAATTCAATAAATGTCTGCTGGCCAGACAAACTGCAAAAACATTGGCTGCGTTTCAAATCCTTGCGAGCTGCCTACACAGACAGCATTTATAGTCATCATGAGCGCGTTCTGAATCTGAACCGATTGTGTGAAATGAGTTGATGTCCAAAATGCTATCCAAGTATAGTACTAGGTAAATATTATACTAGGTAAAGACAGCCATTGTTTGACCATATCTGCGGTTAAAAAGCTTGTAAACACACACACAGCAGTATGGCTGAAACTTACTCGTTTCTGGACTTGTCGTCTGACCAAAAACTATTACAAAACAGAAGACAAAGAAAACAAAAGTAAAAAGTAAAAAAGTCCGAGTTTGGATCATGATGGCAAACGCAGCGGATCTTTGATTTCAGGCCTGGCTGGTCATGTGTTTGCTGGAAGGACTGAACGACGACTTTTGCAAGATCCTCCCAGTTTCGAAATAGCGGTTTATGGTTAAGCAGGGTTTGAGGTGCTGATTTAGTTGTTGTTTTCCTGACAAACAGTAATGTGGGTAAAGTAAATAGCAGGCAAAAATAGGCTACATTCAAACAAAACATGACGTCAGGTTGGCTTCCTTAAAATGTATTTAGATATATTATTTAATGCCTAAAACATCATTATATTAAAAGTAAGAAAAAAAAGTAATAAAAGTTTGGAAAACACATAAACCGATCTGGTAACTTTTTTTTAAATGGCTAATTTTTGTTAAATAAATATTTGTCATCTTTTATCTAAATGGAATAACTGCCTCCGAAACAAAATTATTTTTTGAATATAAAAAAACATTCTTATTTATTATATTTATTGATATTAGCTCCATAGATAAACGTTTGTTGTGTAGGAGAGCACAAGAAAGGATTTATATTTGAGTAAAACATGACCAGAATTTACTGTCCACAGATATGAGTGCTGTTGCTCATAAAGCATGAACGTGTGCAGTAATCATATTTGAAGGGAAGTATTAAAAGGGAAGACATTTTGAAGGGAAGACATTTTGTGGTCACATCTTGCCTTGCACTGGAGAATCAAAGGCTCTTCAGCCTGACTCCTACTGTAAAAATCTCTGAGAGAAACATGCCTTTAATGGACCACTATGTCTTAATGGGGAACAAAACTAATATCCACAGCAATGCACTTTGTTCATCTTTATATTATATATTCTTTATATATTTTGTAACAAAGATGAACAGAAACAAACTCCAAAAATATTTTTTAATTACAAGCGAACTTAGATAAATTAATGCAAGATGTAATTTATTTTATATCATGTGCATGAGGTTGTGGAAAAGCGAGGGACAAAGGAAAACAGGTAATTTTATAACACTTTTAAATAATCCACACCAACTGGAATTTAAATAATTTATTAAGCATTTTGTAAATCCAGTTACAAAAAAAACAATCTTTGATTTTCATCCTCTACACAAACTGGAATATGTTGACGCTAAACTAAAGATGTTGAGATGCACTCTGGCAGTGAACTGACCAGCAGCTCACCAGATTTATTAATGGAGCAATAATGAACAGAACTTTGAATGAGGTTGTGGAACCACATAAACGAGTCTCTGATACCACAGTGACATCCTCCATTCATATTATCACTGTGTGTTACATCACTGATGTAGGGAGTCTGTACACGACATACCATCAACATCACCATCCATACAATGACACAAACACTGAATAAATACCCAGCCCACCTATAAGTATTAACTCTCTTTTAGGCACACAAAATCATCCTTCAGTTACAAGTATGCAGCTTTCCTTAAAAAAAAAACATTCTTAAGAAAAAACACAAGCACATTCCAAACATCCGTCTGAAAAAGGTTTGACATTTAAACTGAAATGGATAAATTTATCTTGAAAATAAGAATTTACAACTGACCTACTGTGTGAAATAGCACAGTCATAGCTTTTCTGCAAATATCAGTGGTATTCCACCAATTTCCTTTCAGATCTTTTTGCTATAACAACCAAAACACTGCACTGAAATATTGAGATATTGCTTATGTCTTTATACTGTACCTTAGCTTAACCCAGATGGGGCCGTTCACATTTCAGTTTCTTTTTTTTTTTATGTAAACATGCACTAGACAGACATGTTTGACTGATGTATTTATCTTGTGTCTTTTGAGGCATCTGGCACGACACTGCATTCTAAAAAAAAATTCTTCTGCCTTGCATCTTATTTTTAAACACAAAAAATTGATCTGTGTGAATGGCCCCTAAGGTGCCCTTGTGTGGAGTAAGGCAAATGGGCAAGTTTTAACATGGCTGTTGAGGCCTTCAGTGTATGCAATCACCTCAGGCTATTAGTCTTTGAAAGCTCTCAACAAAACATTGTTATGTGTGTAACATTTAAAACCGTGTTTGGATCTTTTCACTTCAAAGAGTGTTCGAAACTGAAGTTGGCCAAAAGCAGAAAGGAGCATACTGAAGCATTCAGGACTTTTGAGGTATTGGCGATGAACATTTGCTGGTCAACTAGTACTGCACCACGTACTAACCAGACGTGATGGGATAAAGGAACAAGTGCTAAATTTAGCTTGGATGATTGACAGGACAGTCTGTTGGTAGCCCCGCCCACAGTGGAATCTCATTGGTCCAAAATTCTACTGTATATTAAACATCAATTATGATACGTTGTTAGAGGGGTGGTTGTCTACACACACAGAGATTTAAAAAAAAATTATAACATGTTTGCCTTATAACTGGTTCCTGTATAATCATCTTATATTCATCAATCCACATCCCTGCTGTTGAATTAATTTTTCCATCAGTGTGAAGGAAGTCGCTCTCGTCTTGATTGGTCAGCACTCATCACCTGATCCAGTTGCTCCCAAAGCTGGCCACTGATCTGACACTGCACCGTTTCTTAACTATCATGTTGATGTAGGCTTTCATTATTTTGGTGATCTCTCCAACCTGAAAAAAGCCACAGTTTATTCACAGTGAACAAAATTGAAGAAAGCAAACCAAGAAACACTTCTATTCAATTGCATGTTGATTATGTATAAAGGGATAGTTCACCCCAAAAATGAACACTCTGTCGTCATTTACTCGCCCTCACGTCATTCCAAAACGTATTCTTGAAAACAAAACCTTGAAGCTTCAAAATTGTGAAATAGTTCTTATGAATCAAAGGTTTAATCCAAGTACAAACAAAAACATACAACACATTAAATGTGGTAAATGGAAGCTCGACCGCACTGTGTGATACAAGAGAACAAACCACACTGGTTCTTGTGGAAGCTCAAGCGTGCTTGCCTGACATGCGAGAACAAATCTTGCTGTAGTACATTTGAGTTTCTGTTTACCATATTTGATGTGCTCTATGTATATGCATTGATCAGTGTTTCAATGGGAATAAAGGCCTAAATTAAATATAATTTTAAGCAATCTTGTCTCCTCAGAAGACTTGGATCAAACTGCTTGCTTCATACTGATTATGCTTTCAATGTCTTTCTAAACATTTTAAAAGGTCAAAGTTTTGGTGTCATGAGCTTTCAATGAGGGGACAGAAATTTCTTAATTTGTTTCGAAGATTAATGAGTTTGAAACGACATCAGGGTGAGTAAATGATGACAGAATATTATTTTTTGGGTGAACAATCCATTTAAAATGACATTTGATTACCTGAGGTGTCTCAAAGAACATGTCCCTCCCATCCACGGTGATCTTATACGTGCTGGCGTGAGGAGCTCCAAAGAAGACAATGTGTTCATAGGGGAAAGTCTCCAGAGGTTTGGCCTCTCCTCGCTTATACACAGACACGTTCTCGGCACTCACGCTCAGCCAGAGATCATGAGGGAAACCACCTTCTTTACACTGCACACAGAATCACAACAAGTGTCAGATTAGCCAATCGAAAAAGCATCCAGATACTATCCTGGATTCAAAACGCATGGGGCCACAGAGAGCTTTTTTGGCCATTTCAATTAATGTAATCATCTCACATCCTCAGTTCTTACCTCCACATCAAACAGTGTTGATCCATACCCAGGCCACTCTTTAATGATGTTCATGTATTTGAGCATGGCTTGATGCTGATCCAGACCACGCAGCCGGCTCCATTTCTCCATAATATTGGCCCTGGTGGCTGAAGTCTCTTCCTTGATCCACATTTCCATCATTTGTTCCTCTTGCATGCTGCGCTGCTTCTTCATGGTGCCTGTCTTCAGCCCTCGCCTCAGCGTGCCGTCCAGGAAGCTCGTCCTCCTCCTTTCCAGGGTTTGTCCTGATCCGGCTGCGCCTCCTACTTTGGTGAACTGAAGTATGCGGCTGCGCAAACGGCCGGTGGGGTAGACGCTGTCCAAGCTCCAGTTCACCCGAGACACATCCCCATACAGGTACTGCAGACGTAAAGCAGCCAGGTGCTGGAGGGTGTCCTCGTGGGCAGGAAAGTGACCGCTTATTAAACTTTCATGAGCCTGGAGAGATGAATAAGATGGAGACTCACATCTGACTTCTTCTGAAGTCAGAAAATGACCTTTTTTGTGTGTTTTTTATGCTTGTAGATACCAAACTTTGAAAAGAAAACACAGCTACATAGACTAAAATCAAGTGCAAAGGTGCAATACATAGAACAGAACTGAATTACAGGGGTTAATGTTTAGCTAGTTAGCACTGTTAGCATTGTTGCTGGTAGATGCTGTAACCACGCAATTCAAGTATCTTTCTCCAATGATGACCATTCAGAATATGATTTTTGAAATTGAAACACTATAGAAAGTGATTTGAACAGAATAAAGGCAAGAAGTGAAAATATAAATTTCACTTCTTCAGCAACTTGCCTATGAACAGAGATTTTCTGTTCCATATTCTAAGATGTGACTGATATCAGAAAATATCACCAAATGCAAAATATTCTATGCTCAGAATCAATACTGTTGATGCTAAAACTAAAACGAATAAAATGTTTCAATAATTAAAACAAATCTGAAATAAGATAAAATAGAATAAAATATAATTATTAGTCTTACAAACATTAAAAATTAGAAATATCTTGGAAACTAACTGAAATAAGTAAGTTTAAGTTGCTAAAATTAATAAAACTGAAATACCATAAAAATAAAAAAGAAATAAATATTTTAAACTAAAATGAAAAATATAAAAGCTAAATCAGTCAAGCAACTGCCATTGAGCTGAATGGGAAATGTTATGGATAGTTTCTCCAGGTATTAGACACCTCCATGATTGACTTGAACAGAATAGAGGCAAGAAATGAAACTATAAATTACTGACCTGCTCAAACATGAAGACAAACTCCACTCCTTCCTTGGGCATGCTCTCCACATCCAAGAAACAATACAGTTTGAAGTACAGCTTCCATGGGCCGTCTTCCTCCACTTCACTTCCTGCCAACCTGAGAAACAACCACCACAACAAACAATCGTTTTTGTGTTATTTCAGATTGGTTTTAGAGGCTTTGGAGATTATATTAGAATATTACAGCTTTAATAACCAAGTGATGACACATGCATTTGGCAGCGTTTTGTAGGAACAGAGTTTAATTTCTGAGAGTGAATAGGCGCAGCTTTGTGGTGTAATTTTACCTCTCGAACTTGGCCAGCACATCAGCCACAATCACCCTGCTCTCCACGGCCCGGCCGATCAAGTTGTTATGCTCAAACAAAGCAAACATGTTCCTGCTGTCCTCCATAGCCAAGCCTCGGATCAGTTTCTCTACCACCTACACAAAGAAAAGGAACAAAACACTTCTCCGTCAGCGTATTACACCACACATTCCTGATTAAGAGGAACATGATCTATATCTAGGCAAGATTTGTTCATCTGCAGTTTTCTGTTCTCTGTTGAAGCTCAGGTAGACTTTCATTCAGCCAAAATCATTATTTGTTATATCATTGTTTGTTTTATAACTGCACGGAAAAGCACGATTACATTTGTGGGTGCAAGAGTGCAGTTCTGAATATATCTGATTATTCTCTTAGAACACTGGGTTCTTGTATTCTAATATTTTGTATGATATTTCTGCAGTGCAGAGTCTGTTAGCATCCCTCACCTCTCCTGCTGTAGTGTGAGAGTTGATTGAAATCTTGCAGGAGCCTCCACCATGGCAGTAAACAGTGGTCGTCATCTCACGTCTGTGCAAAAGAGCGATTATCTCCTCTTGCGAAGGCACAAACTCCCGCGCTTTTGTCTTCTTCAGCGACTCGCCAATGAACACAGCGAACATCTCTATTTCTGTCCCAGGGAACAACTCCTTTATCCTAAAAAGTCATTGATATCAGAAAATATTAATGGCACCAAATGCAAAATTTTCTGTGCTTAGAATCAGTGTTGTTATTGCTAACTAAAACTAAAACTAATAAAAAAATCTGTAATTGAAATAAAGCTGAGATAAAACATAAATATTAGACTTTCAAACTTTATTTAAAATTAAGATTTTAAACATTCAAATTAAAATTTTAGATGTAAAATTAGACATGTTTCCTTGGAAACTAATTGAAATGAATAAGTTTTAGTAAAATTATTAAACTTAAATTTATATAAAATGAAGTTAATAGAAATATAAAAATGGCCAACAAAACAAAATTACTAAAACTAAAACTGAACTGAAAAAATAAACATAAAAGCCAGTTTGAAATATGAATAAATACCATTATAATATATTAATAATATAACACTAAAATAAAAAAGATCAAGTCTTTAGGTAAAATATACCCCACGATTTTTAAGTTTCTTACAATGCTGTAAACTTCATTTTTTTGTCTAAAACATGTCATTAACATAATTCGTGCAGATCAAATGAGTTTTTTTTACAAATTGTTGTGTTACCACCCAACACAAAGCCAGGATGGGCTATGTCATTGTTATACTTTTCAAAGGATGCAATGAATTTGATTATTTTGGCTGATGTACAAGGGCTTGGGCCCGGATGCTTTTCCCAACATTTTCCTGTATTTTCTTCTCAAAGTGCACCACAATCCTTCATATATATATGTTAAAACCCACTAAATTCTTTATTACAAAGACTATGAAAATCTACGATTTAACAGTGTGAAAGTAAATGTCATATTCAAAGAGCAGCTACCACACCTTTTCAGGTGGAACCGGAGGTATCTGAGGATGCCGCGGCTGGGCAGGAAGGTGCAGCTCATGCAGGTGAGCAGATGCCAGTGTGTGCGGTTGGCAGGGCTGTTGGGCTGAGGCACGTGATTGGTTTGTTTGATCAGCTGACAGTACACTTCATCTCTGAGCGGCCGCAGATCTTGGCATGTCTGTAAGATGCCTTGAATGATGGGCATTGGGTCTGACACGGCTTCCATCTCCTGTAATGAGTTAAAGATTTTGACTGCCTCATCTTGCAGGCTGGTGTAGCCTTTCTCCTTTTGCACTGCGAGAAGTAGGACAGAAAGAGGAGACAGATGGAGAAAGGGACACAGACACAAAGGATTAAATCCATCAGCCTACCAATGCAAATCCAGAGTTCAAAAGATAAAACTGTGCATCACTGAGCAAATAAATCATCAGTGAACAATCCAACAACGGGGCCAAAATATGTGAACTGTGTGAACGTGTGTGATCTATTAATAAAGGAATGTCCAGCGTTAAATAAACAGTAAGATCTATTAATGGCATAAGTGGCCTGCTCTCAATTACCACAGAAAATAATTTTGTCTTTTAGTTTGTAAAAGGGTAGTTGACATGCAATGACAATTTTTCTAAATTATTATATATGCAGATTTTATGACCTCCAATTAAGTATTGAGTATGGAATATGTGTACTCATTAGTAGTATTTATTAACATTTTGAATTAGCTTTTATTTTTATTTATCTTAGTTTTCATCTTAATTTTAGTTTAAGTTTTAGTAATTTTTTTATCTTATCTGCTATTTTATTACTTTAATTTATTTATATTTTACTTTTTTTTTTGCTTTAATTTTAGCACTTCAACTTATTTAAAAATTATATACATTTACATATTTAGATTTTACGCTTTTTTTATCCAAAGTAACTTAGACTGCATTCAGGGTATACATTTTGTTAGTTCATTACAGTACATTCTCTGGGAATCAAACCCATGGCTGTGCTATCACTATGCTCAGCTGAAACACAGGAGTAGATCAGTGTAAAGGAGAGACTCACAGCTGACATTGACCTCTCCGTACGGTAGAGGCAGCAGGGGCGAGTGCAGTGGGTGCTGCGTGTATCTCAGGATGGGGTTCCTCCAGTACATCTGCTCCACAGCCTCCACATTAAGACTGCTCTCCTGCACAACCATGAAAAGAACGATGGCATTAGGGTTTTTTTTATTCATATAACACAATGTACATCCACTGATTACTGAAGATAGAAACACAGCACACAAAGGAATTTTGAGCTACATTTACATGACTGAGTGCATCTTTGCAATTAAAAATGACTCAAATCTGTTGCATAAATGTAGAACAGAAGCAAGCAAAAATAATCAAATAAATACAGAAAATTAGACAAAAATAAGAGAAAAGAGTCTGAGTGAACAGCACACAGAGCACTCATCCGTGTACCTCACTTAACACTACAGTTTTTGACCCTGAGGGACTGTCGGGGTTCGAGAGGTATCGGCTTCCCCAACTGAAACATGATTGTTAATAAGATGAAAAACCTTACTCCACATGGAATCGTGAATTCAATAAGATTTTTTAGGGTGAATGTACCTTGATATCTCGGATGAGTTGCTGGGTAGGTGTTTCAATGGGAACCTTGTTGTCAATGGCCACCTGAATGGCTGAAGCCCATCTCATGGCTTCGTTCAGTAGTTTGGTGTAGAGACGGTAAGAATGCTTTCTCCCATGGACTATTATGTTCCAGTAACCTGTGGTGAACGGAGGAATTAGAAAAGGTCCACAGAACATTTGAAGAAATCTCTCTAGTTCTCAACTCGTTCTGCATAAAAATGTGTGAACTTACCTGTCTCCTTGTAAACTTTCTCATCAGGCTGGACAACCGAGCAAAGGCTGTTGAGCACCAGTGTTCCAAGTTTAGAGGCGATGCGCTCTGATGATTTATAATAATCCAGTGAGTTATTGGTCAGAACAAACCAGCGTTTCTTTAGCTTGAGGGATGTGCTCTTCCCACTGGACTTCATCTCTTTATGCAGCCAACCTGACAGAAATATTGAAAGAGGAAAAAATTACAATCAAGAGAGTATGAGAAGACTTTGCATGTGTGTATTTGAGTGACCATAAAATTGAAAGAATGATGATTCAAATAATAGTTATAGATTAGTTCATCACCTAAAAAAGGGATGTTACATTAATATTATTAAAGCAATAAGCCCCAAGAAGCCGTGGTTTACAGTGAATTTATAACAGCTAAGGGGCGTGGTTACAACCCCTGACAATTCACTGTAAACCATGGCTTCACAGGGCTTATTGCTTTTATAAAACGGTTATTCCATATATGTAGTAAGGTTTCACAAAATGAAACAGAGCAAGTAAAGTGCAATGATATTGATAAAAACATTATTCTTCCGAAACAAGTAGTTCCTCAGAAACGGTTGTGGTTCCAACAAAGTGGTTGCCGAGCAAAACACAAATGTAAACAAAGGTGCATGTTTGTAGAGTAATTTACAACAGCTTCGAACTTGGCTCAACCAATCAGAATCAAGGACCGGAACTATCCGTTTTATAATAGGTATTTAATAATATAACAACTAAAATCTACAGGTCTACAGATATCTACAGACAAAATTTAAACATGTATATTTGCTAGTATACCAATAAGCGAACAGCAAAAATTGGCACCAGTGATTCATTGATTAAAGAATGTTTTACAGAAATGTACAGTACATTCAAACATTTGGGGCTG
This sequence comes from Sinocyclocheilus rhinocerous, assembly GCF_001515625.1. Classification (NCBI taxonomy): domain Eukaryota; kingdom Metazoa; phylum Chordata; class Actinopteri; order Cypriniformes; family Cyprinidae; genus Sinocyclocheilus; species Sinocyclocheilus rhinocerous. The sequence goes on from NW_015638582.1 coordinate 1,028,919, forward strand.
GTATGGTTTTTGTTTTTGCAAGCTACATTTATTTGATCAAAAATACAGTATAAACAGTAATATTGTGAAAGATTGTACTTATATTATTTAAAATAACCGCTTTTTATTTTAATATATTCTAAAATATAATTTATTCTGTAATGGCAAATCTGAATTTGAATGGCAGAAAGACAGTGATAGTGAATGAAGGACATGAATGACACCCATTTTTTTTTTTTTTTTTTTTAAAAAGGATGTCCCCAAACTTTTGAACGATGCGTCTAACATCAAAGGGAAATTATAGACTGATATGAATGTTGAAAGACCTGTGCCTAACCCTAAAATCTTGTCTGACCAATCTGAACATCAAGGAACATGTCCTACTTGGATAAATCATGCTAAGCTTATAGGCCATGTGAGGACAAAAAAGACAAACTGTCCAGTATGTTTCATATTGGTTTTCCTACCAATTATTGAAAATAATCACTTTAGTTTTTCTCACCGACCTCAATGATGTAGCAAGTACAGTGCTGGTAAATCTCTGTATCCTGTACAGACCGGTCTGACTCACCTCTCACTATGAACTCCTGGCCGTCTATTCTCGAGTCTCCTTTAGGCTTCTGCAGAAGGCCGATCCAGTGGTGCATTTCCTCAGGTGTGTCAGTGTTGCAATGGATCACACGATTAGCAGTGATTATAACAAATGAGTTTGGCCTGAGGAAAATAAACCTTATGAGTACAGCACAGACCATTATATCATGAATACTATTTCAAAAATACCATTTAAAGGGAAATGTTCTAAAATGATCAATTAAATTGAAAATGAATAAGTTAAATATATACAGTACGGATGATACAGAAAATATTATGTTTCTGGAATAATGTTAAGCTGAACTCTCTTGATAACATGCATTACCTGTCTGGATTGTCGGAGGCACATACAGAATCAATAAGCCCAACATCCAGTGTTCCCTGAGGATGAAACATCACATAAAAATATAATGTACATGTCACCTTTACATCACTTACAGGTGCTGGAAGTGATTCCAGACGTTTGCTAACTGAGTTTGATTAGTGTGAACACTCACGACTGCGTTCTTGGGGTTGGCCTGTTCATGCTGCATCTGCAGAAGCTGTTCTGGAGTGGCACTGTGGACGCGGCTCAGCACATTGAACCAGCCACTGCAACACAAGCATGACAGGTATTAGTCAACAATATGAAATAAGTTATAATACACCACAAGGGGGCGCAACAGATGTACGGTATATGCAAGTTACACACATTGAATAAACTCTATTGATCAGGCACATTGGAATAAAATAAATATACATTTTAAATGTACCTTGCATCCTCAGGAGATTCTGCATAGATCTGGTAAGTCCTGTCCTCGGTCACAATATTCAGTGCATTCTCCTTCTCATGGTTGTCCACAATATCCCTATGGGAAACACCACAGATCATCAGTCGATGAATATTAAAACAGTAAGCCTGGCCTCCATCAATTGGTCTTTTGCTTGTAAACATGAGGCAGACAGCCAGTTGCAGCAGCTATGCATTGTCCTTTACAGTGAACCAAACATCTGGGCACTGAGGTCTTACTTGGCAGCTCTGATGTCAATGGTTCCCTTCAGTTTCTCCTCACTGTCGTTCTCGAAATACATGAGTTTAGAGTCTCGGAGGACGAACCAGCGCATCTTCCAGTTCCTGCGGGACAGAGTGGACATCCCTCCACCTTTCTTGTACAGCCAGCCTGACTTGAGAGAATCCTGCTTTGCCCTGAACCACATAAAGGTCTCGTCTTTCAAAACACACCAGCGCCTGCGCCACGGGATCATCAGCCCACCTTGAAAAAGAAAAATTAAAAACAGTGGAATGAAACATTCATCTATCCTACCCATTGATACGTTCAGTTTGAGCAATATCATCCAGTGATATAGCCATAAGCTAAACAATAAGCAAGTAAATGGTAGGAAACACTCACTCTTCATGTACAGGTAGCTGTGGAAATAAGGAGGTCCACCTCCGTTTAGAAGATGCACTCTACCATTGGACACCTCCTCGTCTGTGTCCACATATCCATCATTCTCGTCATTGCTGTCAATGAACTGTGGGGAAAAAAGGAGTGTGAATGTCAATAAAAGGCTTTTAAATGTACTATACCTCTGTTCAAAAGAAATTAATTAAAAACAGTGGAATGAAACATTCATCTATCCTACCCATTGATACGTTCAGTTTGAGCAATATCATCCAGTGATATAGCCATAAGCTAAACAATAAGGTAAATGGTAGGAAACACTCACTCTTCATGTACAGGTAGCTGTGGAAATAAGGAGGTCCACTTCCGTTTAGAAGATGCACTCTACCATTGGACACCTCCTCGTCTGTGTCCACATATCCATCATTCTCGTCATTGCTGTCAATGAACTGTGGGGAAAAAAGGAGTGTGAATGTCAATAAAAGGCTTTTAAATGTACTATACCTCTGTTCAAAAGAAATTATTACTTTTTTAAAAAGTGAAAGTAAAGACTTTACATTGTTACAAAATATTTCTATTTCCAATGCTGTTCTTTAGAACGCTCTATTCATTAAAGAATCCTAAAAATGTATCATGGTTTCCACAAAATATTAAGCAATAAACCTGTTTTAACATTAGTAATAAGAAATGTTTCTTGAGCACCAAATTAGCATATTAGAATGATTTCTGAAGGATCATGTGACACTGAAGACTGGAGTAATGATGCTGAAAATTCAGCTTTGTGTCACAGGAATAAATTACATTTAAAAATATATTAAAACAGTTATTTTAAATTGCAATAATATTTCACAATACTACTGTTATTACTGTATTTTTGCTCAAATAAATGCAGCCTTGGTGAGCATAAGAGACGTCTTTTAAAAACATAAAAAATTACAGACACCAACATTTTTAATGCCAATGTATGTTTTGGCTAAAAATGGTTCTTTACACTGTAACCGTGCACCCTGGAGCACTTTGTGTATGCTGCGGTAGGACATCTGCATTTCACTGTCTAATCCTACTAGTTAATGCAAACAAAAAAAGCATGGCATCAGTAAATGTCCTCCCATTGTTAACTGTCATGTCAAGTTTCACATTACACCCAAACATAACCCGAATCAGGTTTCTGAGTTCAAATATTCTCCAAGAGTCAACAATCAAGCTGTTGCAGGACTGTGTTTGGAGCAGGTGTGACAAGCATTGGCTAATCGCTGCAAATTCTGGGAATACCCCAAAGGACAAAGACTCAATATATATCAAATCATATTCACCTAATCCCCTCATGCTGCTTTAGCAAATAAAACATGAATAGCTACAAGAAATCCAAAGCAATAATGCATTCATTATGGTATTATGCCAAGTTTAAAGGTCTTAAAAGAATTAGGACAAAGTGCTGAGTGTTTTTGTTTTGCTTCAGGCAATACCGGATCTCACTACCCTGACACTGAACTGTATAAATGTGATGAAATGCATATTCCTTTCATGCCTTACGAGGCGTTCACACTTTGCAGTGACAAAGCAGCTGGAAGTCGCTCATTTTAAATGAAAGGCGATGTGAGTGACAGTGACCGTTGGAGATGCCACAAAGATTAGCAGATCTCAACTTTCTCAAAATCTCAAATCTTAGTGACTACTAATGGACGTACAGACAGTGAAACTCACATGATCCACCAGCTGATACAACAATTGTGTAGAAACACTACAAGCAACAACGGACAGGTTTGTAGGTCAACTAGTTGCCCATACTAGTGAAGGTCAATATTTAAGAGCAGCAGTGCTGTAAAGGAGATGAATTTATAAATGCAACTTATCCACAAAGGTTGTGATGCGCTGACTGTCAACTGTTAACATGCTGAGTTGGCACCAATAGCCTTGTGGGCAGCGTGCTGACATATCGCGCCATTGCACTATGGGCGTCCCGAGTTCGAATCCTGGCTCGAGGACCTTTCCCGATCCCGCCCCCCTCTCTTTCTCTCTCCCCCAATTCACTTTCTGTCTCCTCTACACTGTCATATCATAATAAAGTCAAAAATGGCAAAATAAATCTTAAAAAACATGCTGAGATTTAAAATCATGCCCTTTAAAGCACTGCTGCTATGGCAATCCAAGCAGTGGTTTTGCAACAAAGTGGACAGACTCAACATCAAATTTCAAGAAAATTTCACCTGCTGTGAGCAATGATTCAGTTGTTACGCTAAATACATACACTGAAAAAATAAATGTCTAATTAAGTAACTATAAGTTACCTTGCCATATATGGGGTAACCGTAAATGGTTTAACATGTAATTTTACTGTGACATACTGTCAAATTAGTTTTTATTTCCCCCAAGTAAAAACTATAAATACCATATAATTTCTGGTGAGAAACAGTAAAAGGACATTCCCAGAAGCCCCTGTGTGACTTCACATAGGATTATATTTTATATTTATATTTTTTGTTTCTTTTTTTGTTATTGGTAATGTACCTTAGAAAATTTTGTCACATTTTCTGTTGTTTAGTTAATGTTTGTTGCATTACTTTAGTTTTGTGAGTTACCCTGATGGTGTTTTGTCTTTGTGTGTGTGACCCTGTGCACTCTCTATATACAATTATTGGTCATGTTTTATAGACAGGCCACTTACTTTGAACTCTGATTCATCATGTGGTTTTCTGTTTCCACTTGCAATATTATGGTGGTTATTGGTACAAGGTATAAAGCAGATTTTGGTAGAATTCATGAAATATAAAATTATCGAATATGCACATTATGATGTTTTGTTACAATTCCTGTTGTATGCAAGTGTGTTTTGTCTATTGTATATAAAATATACAATGCCATCCCATAATACCTGAAACACTGCCAACATATTACACTTCTGGCAACCAAGCCTGCCATTTTTTTCACCATAAATATAGACATATTTTCTTACAGTGTAGGTTTCCATTTGATGGAGGGGAAAAAATGAGATGGGAGGGGGAAAAAAATGCAATGCTTTTGCTCGCAAACATTTGCATCCTCAAAAAATTGCAAAACTACTGCATTTACCTGAAACTTTGTATTTGTTCACAAAAGCTCTGAAATATAGTTCTGAAATATACTGATATATAGTGAAATATAGTCGCTCTCAGTGTGAACGCACTGTCAAAGTGTGAAAAGAGTGAACTCACTGAGTCTGAACTTCCTCTAAAGGAGTCTGTGCTGTTGTAGGTACAGGAAGATCTATGTAGCACTTCCTCGTCAGTGAGGTGTCCGTCATTAGTACTTCCTGCATCCCCACAACTCCCCAGCGCCTCCTCAAACTCCTCTTGGTCATAGTCCGACTCGGTGTCGGGCAGAATACTGAAGCTGGTTTCCTCCACTGGCAGTACAATCTCTGTTATCGTCTTCCTGGCGTTTTTATACACCACTCTATAATCTCCCGTGGTTGACGGCAGTGCAGCTGGAGGAGGGGGTGGAGCTGTAGTTGGAGGAGGGGGAATGTCTGAGAGTCTGTTTTGTTTGATGGAGGAATTGGATTTCGGTCGCTCCATCCGTGCAGGTGAGGACGTGGCCACCAGACTTTCAGCAAAGGCGGGCGGTGGAGGCGGAAGACTGGAGAGAATCTCTTTGTCCATGGGCACGGCAGCTGGGAGAGGGAAGTCATGGAGTGGGATACACTCGTCGTCCGCGTGGAAGCCTTCATCCACCTCTTCCTCAGCCAGAGGTGCAGTGGTCTCTGACGGGTCGTGAAGGTTCTCCTCGCTGGAGAGTGACTGCTCCAAACTTCCGAAGTCCAGCATGTCCAGGAACTCAGTGGCCACACGTGAAGCCTCTTTCTCCAGGCGGTAGATCTCGGCGTCCCTCTTCTGCTGCAGCTCGTCTCTGGAGCTGCCGTTCAGCAAGGACACCCCTTCGTCTCTCTGTCTCTGCAGTCGTTCAATCTCTCGCTCCAGCCGCAGGATCTCCTCCATCTGACGACTCTCCTCTTCAGACGAGTACTGGCACAGGCTGTGGGACACGTCCTTCTGGAATATAGGGGAGGGACAGTGAGGACACGCCAAATATATACAGTTCATTCTGTCAATCCAACAAAATGTCAAGGTTCAATCAAAAAGCACAATGCTTTAACATGCACTATGGTTATTCCATGGTATTCTTTTCAGTTTTGGTATTATGTAAACATCATGCTACATGAATATGGTAATCATTCACGTATATGAGTTAATGATATATTGTGTGTTCATGATAAACTATAAGACATTTTTAAAAAATCAGTTTAAAAAAATATCATGTATACCATTTCAAGAAAAGTTTAAAGACTCTACAAATGTCATGCTGTGTGACTATCATGTAAAAAGAAATAAAATATTTTCCGTATATTTTGAATATGTTAGTGTAGACATCTTTATTATCTCCAAAATGTTTTTAAAACATATTTTTCAAGTTAAAAAGTTTTCAAGCTAAAAAGTTAATTTAATTAATTTATTAATTCATAAATACTATTAAGGTTTTAGGGAGTTGCACCACATGACATTTTACAACCAGAACTAACCTCACCATATCCTAAAAAGGTCACTTTATCTGATTTTTGAGAGGCTGCTATCTGTATGATATCAATTTTTGTTTTGATATTTTTTCAAATTTTGAGTTTTTTTTTCTTTCTATCTGCATGTTGGTCAGACCATATAACTTGATTGAGTAGAAATATTTATAATATAATATAAAATAAAATAATAAAATAAAATACATATTAATAGGCAGTGAAGAAATTTTGTTAAACTACTCTTACAAACTAGTTAAGCTTCTCAAGAGGCTCTTTTTGACCCATATAGCTCAATATCATTAAATTACCCTTGGACTTAACATTGTACTGTGATTTTACTACAGATTTTTTGTAAGTGAAGACAGAGAATTAGGATAATACAAGGATATATCTTTCCAGGCTTGAAATCTCTCTCATAGGAATATAAAATCAAATGTCCAATAGAAATAATACCTTGTGGTTGTGATGATTTTTCTCCACTAGACTCCTAATATGAGGCAAAACAGGAGAGAATCCTTTTAGACAGGGATTAAGCACAGTCCAGCAGCCAACACAGATTTTGGATGACCTAAATTAAAACTCAAACATTTGCCCGGATTGCGTTTTACCTGCTGTGTCCTGCCTCTCTATTCTCCAGTATCTGTTTGCTCTTGAGCTCTTCCTGCCTCCTGTTCGACTCTTCCTCTTCCTGCTGTATCCGTAAAGCCTCCTGTTCCTCCTCTTTCCTTCTCTGTTCCTCTTCTTGAAGCCTCTGTCTCTCCTCCTCCTCCCTCTTTCTATCTTCCTCTTGTCTTAGTCTCTCTTCCTCAAGTCTCCTCAGCTCCTCTTGTCGTCTCCTCTCTTCTTCCTCTCTTCTGATTCTCTCCTCCTCTTCTCTCCTCTGTTTTTCCTCTAAGAGTTGCCGGTAGAGTTGTCGAGTGATCTGTCCGCGGATGTGCTTCTGGAGGACCACGGCAGCAGAGCGGAAACGCAGGAAAGCTTGTCTCCAGAAGTGAGCGCGGTAGTTCTTTTGGATAGTGATGGTGCTGGTCCGGACTTTTTTATAGTTTTTTCTGTGAGAAGGAGAGTTACAACATTAGAGAGCAAACCCTCGAGGCTTCATTAATGATTAGTTGACAGGGATATTACAGTAATTATGAGTATATTACAGCTATTACTCAACATAATAAACAACTCTGTCATTAACACATCAGTAACTCATTTAAAAAGCAATCAGCATGACAAATATGAAATAGGGTCATTAATTTAAAACACTCTGGCTAGTTGGTGTCTGTGATTATAAAAGACATTTGATCTGTGTGAGCAGCTGTGCCACAGTTCTCATACATTTAGACCAGGCCACCTAAATCAGAAAATCTCAGATCTGACCTGTAATGCTGGACTGAAAGTCTGTATGTATGTGAATTTGTGGATGTTGACCTTTATACTAAAATAAGGCAAAACAGACACTTCAGCAATCCCATAAACAACGACAGTACAGAGGTGCAAATGAATACTAAACACACAGGAACCAAAATAGTGTCTCAGCAGACCCTTCTCACAAAACAGATGCTGATATTTTGACGTTTGTCATTTCTGATTTACCATGGCATCAAAGCAACCTGTTGAAAACATCTTAAACTGGTTTGCTGGTCTTAGCTAGTTTAAGCTGGTCTCCAAGCCTTTCCCAGATGGTCTTTAGTTTGTCAGCCAGATGTTTTCACAGACTGATTAGTTGACAAAAGTAAAAAAAACAAAACGGCAAAACTAAAACTAAACCAGCATGGTTTAAGCAATTTTCATCTAGCAGGGTTGCTAGTTTTAAAAAAAATCACTTCTGAAACCCTGATTATGCCAAGATCCCTCAAAACTGGCAAAAAACCTGATTTATTAAAAAAGCAGCATGTAAATAAATTCAGCCAGTATTAGCAGTGAAAAGACTCTTGATGACTTTTCATGGTTTCCAGATGTTTAGACTGATTAGTTGACAAAAGTAAAAAAAACAAAACGGCAAAACTAAAACTAAACCAGCATGGTTTAAGCAATTTTCATCTAGCAGTGTTGCTAGTTTTAAAAAAAATCACTTCTGAAACACAAAGTTGCATGTAAACCAACATAAAACCCCTGATTATGCCAAGATCCCTCAAAACTGGCAAAAAACCTGATTTATTAAAAAAGCAGCATGTAAATAAATTCAGCCAGTATTAGCAGTGAAAAGACTCTTGATGACTTTTCATGGTTTCTCCCTCATTTGTTTCCCTGCACTTTCATAATGAATCTAATCCTATCTAATAATATTCGATTATAGCAATCAAGTAACTCAAGTCACAATGACAGCCTTTGGTAACCCGACCCCATTCAACAGAGCGTGTTTATACACAAACACACACAAAGCTGCACTAACCTTGCCACATAACTTAGTATGTGGGCCCGGATCACCATACCAGCCGCTGTGCGCACCTCCTCTCTTTCCTTCTCCAGCCTCTGTTCCAAAGCTTCCTTTAGGAACACCTGCAAGGCACCAAAGAAGAAAGACAAGGAGAGGGTGAGGGAAGAGAGTAGGTTTAAGTAAACTGATGGGTAACTCTCTCCGGGCGATGTGAAGAGCACGTCTCCAGTGTGCTCAGCAGGCTACAGGCTACAGGGAGCTGAGCTGTGGAGCTCTGCCATTGTGCTGAAACCACAGTGCTCTGATTTCCTGTTACTGCTGCTGCTCGGGCTATTCCAGCCAGACTGATGTGCACAGACAGAGAGAGAGAGAGAGAGAGGAGGGGGAAAGAGTGGCTCTTGGCCAAAGAGCAGGCCACACCCTCACTCTCTCTCTGTCTCAGAGACAGAAGACATGAAGGCTTAACCCTTTACTCACTGACGCTGACTCATAGAAGAGAAAACTCTGAAACACTGGTGAATTAAAGAGATGATCCACATAAATTCCTTCATAATGAACTCTAAACGTAAATGAACATTTATACTAAACAGTACTGAACATTGAGTAGTTTGACACTAACTGAAAAAAGTTGTATACATTAAGGGATAGTTCGTTCAAAAATTCTGTCATCATTTACTCACCCTAATGTTGTTCCAAACCTATATGAGTTTCTTTCTTCTGCTAAACACAAAAGATGCTTTTAAAGAATGAGAGTAACCAAACAGTTGATGGTAGCCACCATCTTCTTTTGTGTTCAGCAGAAGAAAGAATTTTCATTTTTAGGGTGAACTGTCCCTTTAAGGAATAAAATGACTTTTACTACAATGGTTTCACTCACATGAAATAAAGACTGTACTCAACATAGTTCAAATTTTATATTGTGCAGTTCACCCCTCTCAGTGTATTTCACTAAGTTGAAATGCTGTTTTTCACTGACGGCCGAAGAGAATCCTCACACTCATTGGCTGCCGCCTCTATAGATATGCTAGCAGCATTGTGTATCAGGTAATCTTAAGAGTAAAAATTAGACAATAAAACACACTTTTTTATTATCCTTATCCAACAGAGACAATAGGAGAACTCAGTACTTGTACAGCTGAAGAAGCAGAGAAGGTGTGAAGCCATAAGACAGAAAGAGCAACAAAGGTAAAAAAAAAAAAGTGATCCTGAGTAGTGATGCCCAAGTTGCTTTTCACAAACCTTTTCACAAAAATAAGCTTGATGGTTAGATATAAAGCTACAACAACTACTTCTAAATTTATGTACTGTCATAGTATGCACTGTATTTCAGGAAATCTTCTCAATTAGTGTGCATGTATGTATTCTGAATATAACTTGGACAAAATATATCCTCCATATTGGCACTGTCATATGACCTACAGTCACTGTTCACCGTCATTTATGAATGTGATGACTTCTTTCCCATGACCTCATGGGATAAAAGTAAAGTGTCTAACCACCAGTGTGATGTTGAGGTGAATTGACTTTATACATACAATAGCGTTCAAAAGTTTGGGGTTGGTACTATTCTTTTGTTTGTTTTAAATAAGTCTTAAATATTTTAAATACAGTAAAACATTAATATTGTGAAATATTCTTACAGTTTTCTATTGGAATACATTTTAAAATGTAATTTAATTCTATGATGCAAAGCTGAATTAGCATCATTATGCTACTGCATTCTACAATGTCACACGATCCTTCAGAAATCATTCTATGCTAATTTGCTTCTCAAGAAACATTTATTATCAAAGTTTTAAAAAAATTGTCATGCTTAGTATTTTTGTGGAAACTGTGATTATACCAACATGAATTGACCATCAAAACCCCTAAAACTTGAGCCGAGATGTTGCTGGTCACCTAGCATGGTCTTCAGCTTGAGCTGGTTTATACTCGTTAAGCTAAAAAGAAGGCTGATGGGAACACCAGCAAAGCAGCATCCAATATACATTATGTACTATAATTTACTTTCTGGTGGCATTACCAGAATCAGGTCCTTTCAGTTAATATCAACCCATGCACACATGTCTGGCCTCCCACAGATCTCTTAAACTTATTGTGAGACTTCCTGAAACCGACGACCCAGATGTTCCTGTAATCAACATCGCACAGCTGCAGACACACACTGACACACACATGAGGAAGTTTCCTCATCCACATCCTTCCCCCATCCCACGCAAAAAACCCTGAGCCCCAATCTAGGGATCACACTTCCTCAACACACAATCAGCATGGATATAATTACACACAGGTTGTTTTGTTTTGAGCAAGGAAACACAATCTCAGACCCCTTTCTTGATCTGAAGCCCCTCCCCTAACCTCCACCTCAAATCTGACACTCACAAAAACACCACAAACAAAAGCCAGCGCCACCGCTTAAGAGGACCTGTAGTGAACACACATTCTCCGCTGATCACAATCACACACTCCTGAATGAAATCATAAAAGAAAACAGACTTCAAGCCATGATAACAACTATAACGGACCACTGAACACGTACAGCAATGACGGATGCAGTCATAGGTCACTGGCTGGAGCTTTGACTCCCAACCTAGACTTGCTGGAATACATTCAACTGTTTTACACAAGAGACTGTATTTATATAGAAACATGAAACACATGTGTGGAACATATGTGTAAACACTGATCAAACAAACTCCATACAGCACTGCCTGATGTCTACATCTAAGAACGCTTCATGTGGCCCTATAACGACATTAGTCTAGAATCCTGACTTCAATAGATTCCTGACTGAAAAAGACAAGAAGGACACAACCACCTATTCCCAAAATAACACAAGCTGGATCTTAAAGATGGGTGTTTTTATTAAATACAAGATAAGTGCCATATCTTTTATGTGTCTACCAATCTTGGCCCATGCTGGTTTAAGCTGGTTTATTGCAGGACTTACTGGTGAACCAGCTTAGCCATGCTTTTCTTCCGCAAAACTTACAGGGATAATATTTTAAAGAATGTTGGTAACCAAACAGTTGATGGTAGCCATTGACATACATAGTATTTAGCAAATACAAAATATCTTCTTTTGTGCTCAGCGAAAGAAAGAAGCTCATACAGGTTTGGAACAATTTGAGGTTGAGTAAATAATGACAGAAGTTATTTGAATTTATTTTTTTTTTGTTTATTTTTATTATAACGGAAGTACATATCAGCTTAGATAGCAGGGCCTTCGAATGTCTTGGACAAAGGGGGACCTTGGAGTTCAAAAAGTTGAGAAGCATTGCTAGACATGTTCTGTTCTTACTGTAAACAAATAAGTGGCACACATTATTCCTAAGAGGGAATATTTGTTTCCATATTCTTTGTTCAAAATGTAATAACTGGCTCTGCATCTCCGTTGATGTTAACCAATCGCCAAATAGATATTTAGGCAAACTACCATAGATTAGGCTATATTTTGTAAATATCTACTTTTCAATATCAAGTTTATTCCCAATAGATACAAACCAGTTCATGACCTACATTTTTTTTCTCGCTGAATAGTTTGTTTCTATGAAAGCAAAACGAGTCAGGAACGGTGATTCATGTTGACACTAAACTAGGTAAGATATCCTGCGTGGACACCAGAAATACAGCATCCAAAACACAACATATGCTGGGAGCTAATTACACTGGTCTTTTCAGAAAGGGATAAACATAATCAACTGGTAACTGTGGGGAACAAATGCATGTAATGTTTTATTGAAGTACTGTGTTGGGTGAACTGTGAGAGACATGCATTTTGGGAAAAGATCAATGCACGGTCCATTAGCCCAGATTCTGTCATGAAGACACCAGCTTTCTGTGGGTCCATTAAGGGCAACAGGCTATTTAACAAGTATGATCATGGAGCCTGGTGGAGCAGTGAAAGCTGTAGGTTAGAGTAGCTGACCTTGAGCACATTGGAGCTCTGATGTGCTGAGAACAATTTGGAGCCATCCAGCTCTGACCCCACCACTCAGAACAATGAGGCTATTTTACAGCTAAACAATTTGTAAAGCATGACTCTATTCAGCAGGGAGCGAGACTGCGTGTCCAGTGTGTGTATCTGAATTCATTTGTTTCACTGTCTTTATGCATGTGTGTGTGGGAGACAGAAAGCAACATTCTAGGAAAAGGAGAAATATTGCATTATGTTCAGTCGTCTATTGAGGCCATGATGAATTCAGATAAATTGTGCATTTCATGGCACATACCGTCTGAAATTGTTTTTAAAGGCATAACTGTGATATTTAATTTTATGGTACATTTGTTTTAGCAGCACCAGTTCACAAAGATGTATGACTATTAAATATAATCAATTACAATTACGCTACTATATATGTATGCCATATCATTGAATTATCATAGACATTGCTATGCCTTGAAAACAATCTCAGATGGTATGTGCCATGCAATGCAAAATACTCTTCACCTGAATATACACAAGCATTCAAATGCTTGGGGTCAGTGAAATTGATTTAATTGTTAAAAAGACTCACCAAAGCCACATTTATTTGACTAAAAATACAGTAAAAACAGTTATATTGTGAAATAATATAAAACTGTTGTCTTTTAACTATCTCTCAAAATGTAATTTATTTCCGTGATGGCAAAGCTGAATTTTCAGCATCATTATTGCAGTTTTCAGAGTCACATGATCTTTCAGAAATCATTCTAATATGCTGATTTGCTGCTCAATTTCTTCTTATTATAATCATTATTATCATGTTTTTCAGGACTCTTAGATAGATAGATAGATAGATAGTTCACAAGAATAGTGTTTATTTGAAATTGAAATCTTTTGGAACATTATAAATGTCATTACTGTTACTTTTGATCAATTTTAATACCTTAAATTATAAATAAATTTATAGATAACCTGATTGTTTTGTAATAAAATCAATTTAAATTCAATACTCAATACTTATACTTATTATTTACTATTTATTCATGCCATGCACTCCACTATCACCGTATAGTGATCCTGACGACCATGTCTGGGTTTAATGTGCCATAATGCTCCTTACGTAGTACAGCCTAACTGTGTACAGAAGTCATCTAATTGTTTGGTTTGAATTGGCTTTTCTTCATAATAACCCACACGGCATCTCATGACCGAAAGCAGCACTGACAGGTCATCACTGTTTCCATCTCAAGTTATTTGATTTATGAGATAATTTCTCTGCTCCAAATAAAACCAAACCTAAACACAAGTAATCACAGCAACACTGCATTAAGGCCCCATCAAGCTAACAATGCGACCCCAGATAAAGAGATACCCATACGAGCTCTCAGGAAAGCCAGAAACCACAAGACCCCAAAGGAAATAACACAGAGCATACTGGATTCAATTAATTTAAAGAAAAGTGGTCTGAATCGAAGCACGCAAGAATGCCTTTTATTTACAGTGCCTTCCTGTTCCTCAGAAACCTCAGAGCTCCGTTTACTATAAAAACAGCCCGACTGAACCGCCATGCTTAATGTGTGGCAGAGACTGACCAAGGAGAGTGAATAATTGACTGATTACAAGATAAGAATGAATAGACACTGTTGAACAGAGAACAGAAAGTATTCTTTTCAGAGCTGCTGTGCTCCTGTTGCCAAACGCCCTTAAAGTGCTGCACTCTTGTTTCAGTCCGGCTAGATCGGGATGAGTCATTTCAGTAAAGTGAGGGACCGCAAAACTCCTTACCAAGATGTGGAGAGGTTTTTTTTTGAGGGGGGAGAGCAGAGGAAGTATGAGGAAGAAAAGGGAAAGAATGTAAAGAGGAGAGACAGAAAAAACATCACAAGACTGAAAAAATCCCCTATGAAAGTCCAAAAGTGTTGCAAAACATTACCATGAAAATGGCACCATAATTTTTTGTCACTTCCATGATGCCAATATCGAGGTATCATCTGTGTGTTCACTACATGAAGTCCCACAGAGTACTATAGTGGCAAGAATAAGTTTGTGAACCCTTTGAAAAGATCTAGATTTCTGCATTAATTACTTATTAAATTTGTTCTGTTTTTCAGCTAAGTCACAATTACAGACAAACACTAGTAACACAAACACTGGGTGATTATTCACAGGGCAGGGCAGTGTGGAAAAAATAAGCCAATGACTAATTGGAGTCAATTAAGGAAATGAGATTGGAAATGTGGGTCGCACAGGTGCCCTGCTCTTAAAATAAAAGGCACACAAAGCCTGGCTTCTACTAAATATATTCTTCTCAAGAATGACTGGTTAGTGTGAACCATACCTCGATCACAAAAGCTTTCACAGGACCATAATGAAGCATAACAGAGATGCACAAAGCTGAAAAAAGCAACGCAAACATTGCTGAAGACTTGGATGTTCATCCATCCATGGAAGGATTCTACAAATGTAGAAAATGCTGGACTGTTGCCACTCTCGCTAGGGCTGGGTTGTCTATAACTGTGACTTTAATTAAGATCAGACCACATATTATGAGTTAGCAATGCAGAAATCTGGAAATTTTCAAAGGGTTCACAGACTCTTCTTGCTGTAAAATGCCATGATAATTGAACACTGTAATCAACATGTTATGAACTGTGAGAATATCTAAATAATTTAAAAAAAATCTGTATTACGTAAGACTTTGGTAAAAAGTGTGAAAAACCCCTAAGAGCCTGTCTGTATCTTTTTTCTTCCTTTTTGCATTTCAGATATAAATTCAAACGATTGTTTGAACAATGTAAAGTATGAATGTCAGGGATGAACCCACAGACTACATAAAGGTCAAGTAGTTCAATCTGAGAGAAAAAGAGCGTTTATACAAAGTCTTTGCACTCTTGCACTGAGGTCTAGCACTGATTATTTATACTGGAACTATAAACTATGTGTGTGAACATGTGTTGGTCATGCAACCGCACCTTAGTCTTTCCCAGCTGCCACTCTTTTTTTGTGACGTCATACTTTGTAAGCAGATCTGCACATTTCGTCCTCTCGTCCGCCGTGTGGTTTTTGTCCCTCAGGATCATTGTGTATCTGCACAGGAAGTGGGCACAGCTTGAACACACATACATACATTCCACCTGTAAGAGAACAATGTACTGATAGATTCAGAAAAACTTCCCTGGTATTGTTCAGTATGATTTCAAGAACATTAACTTCACATTAGCTTTTCAAAAACTGTCAGAGATCAAATATGTGCATCTGGAACAGATTTTGTGCTTCTAACTGTATTTTGATGGACTGTCAGTGGTTTCTTGGCGATGTATCTCACCTGCTGAGGAAGTCTTGGAAGGTTCTCCGTACAGGAAAGCCTGCTCTACGGATCTTCACTGTCTCCAGCATTCCAGAGTAACGTAGCTGATTCAGAACCACATCTGCATCAAATTTATTTGCGTTCTGGAAGAAGATAGAAGGAGATGTCCATCAGCACTGGTATCAACCGGCTAAGCCCAATATTACTTGAAACTGAATGGACCAAAACTCAGTATTCAACAGTGGTCCTATTACACTACTCCAAGTTAACATGAAATAGTGTTCATAATAACACATCTGATTTCTGTAATCTGATGCAAGTTTTTCTATTGGTTCTATTTATCGCTCTTTCCTCATTAGCAATTTTTTTAAGATGATGATGATGAATTTTGTGAGGTTTATGCTTAAGTGAAAATTGGGTAGAACTTTACTTAATGCCTTTATGTATAATGCATTATAAAGGGTTATTAAAGGGTATAAGCATTATAATTATTCATAATGTGCGTTGTAATACATTATATCTTGTTGTAAATAATTATAACTGAATTTAAAATACATAGTGTAACAATGAATTGATAAGTGTTATAATGTATTTACTGTGGTCACAATTATTCATGAAACTGTACAATGCATTATAAGGTGCATTACAAGGCATAATTAATCCATTAAAAAAGGCTTTAAGTAAAGTGTTACCAAAAATTGTATACCGTTATCCATATTGTTGGTCACTATGTAGTAGTGTCTCAATTTCATTGTTAAATAATAAAAAAGGACAAAAAATGCCAGTGGGGTATGATACATAAACCAAAATGCATTCTCTGATAATAAATCTTAGTAACTTAATTTAGTCGAATAGATATTTTTTAAAAAGGCAAAAATACTGATATAAAACCCTGAAGAAAATTATTTTTGCAGTTTATGATAAAGGGAAGGATCTGAAAAATAAGAGGGCTTGGTAATGTTTCACAGTTGTTGATAAAAGATTACGAAGACAAGTATTTTATCTTTGGGATAACAAAGACCGAATGGATCGTTTTCAATGAGACCAGGAATTTTTATAGGATCTATTTTGATTTCATTCTGACTTTAACCATAACCTAAGCATGAGATAACAGAGCTACTTGTTTTGATCTGTCACATAAAGAACAAAAGATGTCTGTGGGCAGAAAAAGGGGTCAAACACCAACGTCAAAATGGGATTGATTATGTCTATTGTGTGAGGTGTTGCGTCATGTTTAGTGGCGATCTGTAGCTGGATCAGTAACGTCAGTGCCTGGTGTTCAGCTGCTCCCACACTGTCCTGTCTCATCAGGCCGTTTGATTGCTATGTTAAAGAGCGGGACTCATTGTTGGTGGCCTGGCCATCTGGTGTCTTAACAGCATTTTCCACTATTGCCTTTTGCCATGTCCTTCATTTCAATCTGAACTGAAATTATCATGTCAGGCTAATGTGACAAGAGACTGAGGTGTATTTCTGGTCTGCCTGTGTAATTTGGGCAGTAAACCTGGGTCAGGCATGAAGTATGCAGTATCACAATTGTCTTTAAAGGGGCCCCGAAGTGAGGTGGGATGTGTTGTGTGGCATAAATGATAGAAGAAAAGGTGTGGAATGACAGAGGAGGCCAGGCGCCAGACAAGGCCACAGCCGTGATTCCCCTCCCTGAGGACAGTTATCACAATACAACAACCCCATCAGAAGAGCCAACCTGATCCTCTGCCCACTGAAACGAGAGTCCTCTATGAATCAATGCGATCATAATAATTCCAGTAATATGTGAGCTCAAATGAGCATTTATTACAGCTCGATTGTGTCACATAATAAAGGGTAGAGGCTCTGTGTGATTTTTTGGCTGTTATCTCTACATTCCTCTGCTGTAGGTCAGGAGTGTGCTACTCCTCTCAGTGCCGCTGAAGCGGACAGCCGTGACCTCTGACCCCAGCACAGGCGGGTTTGGGCTGCAGGAATGTGCTGGCGGTGGGGATGGGCCGCTCAAATCTGAGCAGATCAACACAAAGAGACTCTATGTACAGAGTGCAGAACATGACAGGCTGCTGGCTGTACAGCTTCTCACAATGTGATGATGCCAGACTGTCCTGTGAATTTTCACTTTAACATAAGCAGAGGCCACTGCACTGATACTAATCATTTCTTAATCAGTCTTTTTTGACATGTTTTCCAGCAGAAAAAAAAAACTATTTTCAAATCATGGTAAATTAATTAATTATTCAAAAACTTAAAGTTAATCCATTATAATTTCTTACGTTTGTCTTATCTTACCATTTTTTATCCATCATTTACATATTTAATGCACAGTTTAAGTAGCTGACCAGATTTACATTTCACTGGAAATTGTATTCTGCATATACAGTAACTGTGCATGTAACTAATAAAAATATTGGATCATAACATAAATCAGAAGCAACATTATATACTGAAAACCAGTTAAAAAAATTGCCAGAGGAGTATAAGACAAAATATAATCATATTAAAGACACATTCTTTTAAAACAAGTCTTAATATCTTATGCAGTGTTGCTTAAAGAAAATGTATGTTGTATCAAAACATTTTAGAAATTTTAACTAGAAAATAAGACTTAAAAAAAAAAAGTATTTATTTGTGTTTGTTTGTTTGTTTGCAGGGGTTCAAAGTTTAAAAAGCTGAATAGTTCACTTAAAAATCTAAATTTCTATTTATTCACCCTCATACCAAAAACCCATTTGGATTTTTAAAATTCATTTAACAAAAAAAAAACAAAAAAAAAGAAGAAATTGCTAATTATGTTCAAGGTGTTATTTTCCATACAATGAAAGCATATAGTGACCAGAGAAAGCCGAGCTAAAAAAAGTCATCATCACTGACAATCTCTCAAATCTAATTTGCATTTCTGCAAATTCAAATCTGGTGCATCAATATTTGGTTACGAGACAAGCAAGAACCAGTGCTGCTTGATGTTACTGACGCCAAACATTACGGAACACATCTTGATGTGCCGGGTTGACTATGCAAATGCTTGAATATGATTCTGGATCTACAGTGAAGGGGAAGATTATTGGTGAATTGCTAAAATTTGGGTCTGTTCCACCAATAAAGCTACTGTAAATATGCGGTCACTATTGGTCTATTGTCATTAACAAGCAATGAAGCAGCTTTCTGTTGGTCAGTTTGTTTATTATGAACAAGCTGTTTTTAACTTCACTTGTGAATTATTGTCATGTTTTTGTCAGCTGTTTGGACTGTCATTCTGACGGCACCCATTCACTGCAGGGAATCCATTGATGAGCAAGTGACGTGATGCTAAATTTCTCCAAATCTGTTCCAATGGAGAAACAAACTCCTAGATCTTGGATGGCCTGAGGGTGAGGAAATGTTCAGCAAACTTTTATTTTTGGGTGAACTATTCCTTTAAGTTGCTCTTTGATTGTTGTAATATATGGAAAAGAGCAGCATGAACATTCATTCGAATTTTCTTCTTTCGTGTTTGACAGAAGAAACAAAGTAAACATGTTGGAAACAACCTGAAGGTGAATAAACAATGATGGACTTTCATTCTAGGTTGAGCTATTCATTTGAAAAGGACGTTTTAGAAGAAGGATTTTATTGTCTGTTTGACTCAAAAAGGAAAGTAATATGGTTTGAGTGCATGGCCAGTACAAAAAGTGTCAATCCTACCTTCTCCATGTTAGGTTTGATGCAGCGCACAAAGAAAGGGTTGGAGGCACTTAAAGTGGCCATCAGTGCATGAAGAGAGTCCTGAAACACACAGTCACAATAACACTAAATTACACCCCTGCACAGGAAAGTAACAGCATCAAAACTGCCGTTCAGCAACCACAGCTGCTATTTGCTTGTCCGTCCCACATCTCCAGTTGAGGAGGGCAAACACAGGCAGTGACAGGGCTAGTATTTACCCAGTCACATCAAGGACCCTTCAACCTGGCACTCTGTCCCACAGTCTCAGACTGAGAGGCTCCAGGTCGGCTTTAATGACAGGGGAACAGGGGAACATGCACGGACCCTGTCAAACCCTTGTGCCCGGTTTGTGGGTAATCCCCTGGCTTTAAGAGCCACAGTACAAGGGCAGCTGCCAAATCCCCTGCACGGCAGTTATGACATGCAAAGCCCCGTAACCCCACAAACGGGCAGATATACAGGGACACAGACAAGAGGACAAAACACACACACACACACATGCAAGGTACACAGAGTTGCACAAGTGCAGAAAAATAAACAAAAATTTCTGCTAGGTTTGCACTCATAATCTGTAATGTCCACCCAAAATATTAAGCCTAAACATGAAAACACACATTTTAGCTCTGTTTCGAAACTTACTGAGCTGCCTCATTTACTACTTCCTACAAAGGCAGCTGTCTTTTAAGGGAGCATCCTTAACCCAATAAGTGACTGATTTGAAACGTTCAACATAGGCTGCAATTCCTCGTGCCACACAAAAAGGACTTCACACATGTGATTTAACAACTGATTTCAATAGAGTGCAACAGTGATCGACCACTTTTTCAGCAGCCTTGGTTCAGGGTTTTTTCCCATTCTTTTTTTCCCATTGGCATTTTAAAAAAGTATTTGTTAAAGAGTTATTAGCCATGAACTAAACCAATCAGCAACGAGTAGGTCTGTCTTTAAAGGTTAAGGGTCAACCAGACTGTTGCACTCTCTAGAGTTTGATGTTAGCATGTTGCTAAGCTAATAACACTAAATAACACATAATACTCAGATAAAAATACATAACACATAAATGCTGATGCAAATAATCTATTTCTAATTACACTGAAATGTTTTGCAGATTTCTTACAGTACTAAGTGAAACATGTCTTTCTTCATCTGTCATCTCGGATCTATTTTTCAATGAGCAGTGTATTCTGGGAGTAACTGTTTATGTGAATCACGTGATGCTGCCTTTGAACTTAGTGAAAACAAGGTATTTTAGCATGTCTATAATGCCTTATAATACTCGGCTAGGTTTTGGGGCAGACTGTCTCACAGTCTTCTTGTTCTGATTCTTTCAAAATATGGTTGTATAAAAACATCAGATGGCACATTTAGATCATCGATTGTCTCACCCTGAACTGAGAGCTGACGGTGGGTTTGCGGCGGGCAGTGCCCATCTTCAGAGTCTCGTCTCCATTCCTGCTACCAACACGCTCAAACAGGTCATAGATGAAGTCAAGCCTGAGAGACACACAATAGAGACAATATCGCTCACAAACATCATTCATATATCAGAAGAAATGGAGATCAGCAACAACTGCTTCAGTGGAGCTGGAATTTAGATGAATGTATTTAGGAAAGTGTATATCTTATGCCCAGCATGTTTTTTGAACAGCTTTTTGCCTTCATTACATGTTTTTAAATGGTCCTTCAGTGTGTCAAATTAATTTTTAACTCTTTCCCCGCCAAAAACAGAATTTTCTGTGTTTCCGTGTTTTCACTGTTATATGCTTGGGTACGCTATTATCTATCTATATATATTATCTATATCTCCTGAATGAGTCTAGAATGTGCCAATCAAAAACACAAATGAGGAATTTGCAGAAACGAGCGATCTTGTATATATGCATATTAAAAATAATGTGAACATCAACAATAAAAAGCATATAAATGAAAACTGCCTAATGTTACAGAGTGAAATGTTAAGACTGTGCAAGCTTTGGGGGTGCTGCATCTTTGCTTTGATCGTTGCACTTAACATGATCCAGTTGTAGTATTTGATAAAATACAATTTTCTTTGCTCAAAATGTTTTTTTTTATTTTTATGAAACCTGTCTAGGTTCAAGTGTTGATAAAAAAGGAATGCTTGAAGCTAGAATAAAGAGGACTTTTGTTTAAAAGTAGAGGCTCTCTTCTTTATTTTGATGTATTGCATGTTCAGATATTCGTACAGCAAAATATTCTGGGGGCCATGAAATTTTAGTGAAAATTATGAAAAATGCTGACAGTGGTTGGCAACTTTTTTTCAAAAACGCTGGCGGGGAAAGAGTTCAAATTAAAAATATTCCATGTAGTCTCTTAATTAAAATTAATTCATAAAGGCTTCATTAATAATGAATGATTTTAGATGCAGTATAATATCACAACACATGTCAAAATGCCCAAAATATATCTTGTCAATAGTTTTTGTAGTATGAGAAGCATCATTTACAGTACATACATCTTTGATCTCATGACAAGCTAAGGATGATAGGATCCACAGCATTGCAAAGTGAATGATTTGTTACCTGCTGTCCTTCAGCATATTGAGAATATCATCTCTGAATGTGTCTCTGTTCTTCTCTAGAATACCACGCACATCATACAGTACCTGATACACACAAATACAGTTACTAAATACATGTACAATGACCTAATGATAAAGCTTATATTTATTTTATGGATGGAAAATATTTTTTTAATTATATATTTTTTCATGTGTCTGTCCTAACATTTCAGCCTAATAATGAGAGACCGAAGAGAGAGGTTGATAGAGCTGGCGCATTTTAATGCAGTCACCTGTTGAGTATTACTCAGTCATGACCTCCGTGGTGACAGATTCCTCCACTGATCTTAACACTATGAAATAAACTCCTGAGCTGTAAAGTATGCAGCATCCACAACACATGCTGGTGGTATTTATAACACATCTCGGTAATTACAATCTCTCATTTAAACAGAGAATTCATCCAAAGCTTATAGTTCGATCTTTCGTTTGTGTTGGCCTAGAGAGCAGATGCTAAAGATATTCTCCATCTGAAAGCATTTGAAAGACTGGATAGATATTGTGGGAACCATGTATCACATCAGACATTTTGCACACAAGACTGTGGTGAAGATATCTGGCAAAATTAGATGTTTTCCAGTAACAATATATAAAAAACCTTAGAAGTAGATTGAAAGCAAAACTCCATGAGATACAAGTCTTAATACCCTATGCAATTTTAGATGTTTTACTGGAAAGCACGACTGATTAAAATAACTTTTTTTGGAGAAGAGAGAGAAAGTAAAGAGTAAAATGCAAGTAGAAGTGTGAATAAAAACTGTCAGGAAAAGAGAAATGGCAACTAGAGAAGGAGCTGGACAGCATGCCAAATGCTTCTCATGGTGCATGTTAGGCATGTGGTTTCCAGCACATTAAACTGTGGAGGCTTCGTGTGGTGCCCATGGTGAAAGGGCAAACATTTTTACATTATACAACAGTTAGTTTGAGTACTTGATTTATTAGCATTACCTGAGGCCTTGTGCCTACAGCTGAATCGGATATTCAGAACAACAGCAACCTTGCTCATATGACATTATTTATATATTTTTATAGTCATTAAATATTACATAAAATGAGTGTTAATTTATATTCAGCAATTTTGTCTATCATATTTTGTATTAATAAGTTATATTATTTCAGCCATTCATCTACTGCAATGTTACTGTAAAACACAGAATAGTGTCACACTTCCACATGTGCATACATGTGTGTGTGTGTGTTTGGAGTCTGCCAACTCAGATGTCAATTAAATGCATTTAAACTGTACTATAAATGTTGGCAGACCTTATAAAATCTTTCCAACCTCACAAATAATGCGCCACAAAACCAATACTGTAAAATGCTTTAGCTATACACTGCAATTTTCTTAGACACACTATAAATTCTAAGCTGTATCTTAAAAAAGTGTGTCTGTTTCTCTCACATTTGTCACACACTCGTTGACAGTTTGGTTACCGTTTACTAATATTAAAATTATAAAAAATTGCTTCTGAAATAAAAATGAGATAAAAATTTTAACTTTAAAAAAATAAAAAAATAAAAATTAGAAATACTGCTGAACATTAACTGAAGCACAAAATTAAACGCCACTAACTTACTAAAATCAAAAGTGAAATAAAAATAAGCTAAATAGAAATATTTGTAAAGGGGTCATATGATTATTTTGTGTATTGGTGTAATGAAATGTGTTTATGCGGTTTAAGGTTCAAAAAACACATTATTTTCCACATACTGTACATTATTGTTTCTCCTCTATGCCCCGCCTTTTTTGAAACACGTCGATTTTTACAAAGCTCATCGGTCTGAAAAGCGAGGTGTGCTCTGATTGGCCAGCTATCCAGTGCGTTGTGATTGGCCGAATACCTCAAGCGTTTGACGGAAATGTTACGCCCCTACCATATTGTGATGCCGTGTTCCGGCCGGAGCGATGAGACAAAAACATTAAAACCCATTATAAACGAGGCATTTGTTGCATCCAGTGGGGACATAATTACGGATTATAATGACTTATACTGTCTTTTTACGCACTGCGTTGCATCGCGCCGCGTAAAAACCATGTCTGCATTTGTGATCGGAAAAATCCTGAAACCACGCTTTCTTTCTTTGCGTGCACATTTGGGCGGCGTTATGCAAATCTTCCCAGATAGTGACGTAGACGTGTGGGGGTGTGTTAGAACGAGCCGTTTTAGGTAGGCGTGGTTGACTCTTAACTTTTATAAAGAATATCTCTTTGGATTTGAGACTTTAGTCTTTGCAACTTTACAGATCTTCTTTATGCACCAAGAGCTTGTAACACTTCAAAGACAAAGGAAAAATTTAAATTGCATCATATGACCCCTTTAAAAAATGATAATCACATAGAATTACTAAAAGTTTAAATAAAATTTATATTAAAACTGAAAATAAAAAAATAAAAGCTGATTTAATATTATAAACATGCTAAAATAACACTGCTTGTTGATGTAATTACCTCTCCTGCATAATGTTTAATACCAAACTGGTGATCTGCCACTCTTGGTTTCACGTAGTAAGGGTTTGTCTGCAGAGATAGAAACACATAGCACATTATTTTTCATATTGATTATATTTGAAGTGAGCACACACAGAGGTACTTCAGTCAGGGCATACTGTATGTGGGTTCTCCGAGGACGCACTCATTGTTCCTGCGCCTGAGGAAAGCCTGCTCACGTTACCGTATTGTGCATGTGCATGTGAGAGGCTGTGGGGGTGTGACTGGGTGTTGCCTATTGGCTCAGCGCTGGTCTTTATCAGCGAGTTTAAAGAAGAATTAACTCTCTGTGATCTGAAATGAGATGGGGGAAAGAAACACATACTGTATGTCTGTGAGCGTTTTGAAAAGAAGGGCTTACGGCATGCCGGCTGTGGAGTTTCTCCAGCAGGGTGTAGTCCGTGCCTTTAGGGAATCTGCTCTCTTCATTGATAAGAGACAACATGCCCAGTTTCTGTGGAAAGAGCACACTGATCTAAGCACACGCTCTCTATGGCTCTCCACATTAACCACAGGGGTCTAGTTTGTAATCGATCAGAGATGTTAATTATAATCAACAGTGGGGGCCATCATTCATTACTAGTGTCAAATACTGTCTCTCAAATTACACTAATATTTACTTGTAATGTCATGTAGCCATTTGTGTATACAAAATGGTTAACTTCAAGTTGTTGATTATTCTCAGTGACAACTCAGATGCATTTTTTTTCAGCTGGAACATGCAATTCTTTCTGCAACATAATATGCAATAATTTGCCATCTCTAAAAAGTTCAGTGTTGAACATTCAGAAGACGTTTCTATACTTTTTTGTTCATGCAAATTCACAGTTTTAGAACGTTTAGGAGATATATATGCAGGATATGATGCAGAGAAGAGACAGCAGCATCACCTGTATGAGCATCACGGCTAAACTAGACATGGACCCTATTTATTTACATTTTTTTTTTAAGATTGACTAAGTCTGCAAATCTTTCTGAAAATGCAGTGACTACTGGAGATGATAGTTTGAAATTATAAAATTGCTCATGTGCTAATAGTTATCAAAAGTGGAATGGTTTCTAGTGAGCACTGTGTGGTCACAGTGAGAGCTGTTTAAAGGTCAAAGGTTAAAAGGACACCTTTTCGATCAGATCCAAACACTCTGCGTTGTCCATCCAGTCGATGGCTTCCCAGTGTATCCCCTCCCTGTGCGGAGACACAAGAGAACCTCTTGAGCAACATCACAACACTACAAGTACACAAAGGTGGTATTATCCTCAGGGTTCATGTGATGAAATGAGCTGTGACCGGGCTCTGCTGACCCCCCTCAGCCATCACATTTCAACACAATAACACAACTGTGTGGGAAAGAGGAGACCCATTCACACATCTGGCAGAGTGCCTCCATAGCCACTACAGCAAGAGCAGGCCGAGAAACCCGCCCTCAATTCATCTGCTATCTCTCCATCATTCTACCCTAAAAGAGATCACAGGACCCATGTCCTGTATATCATGATCATGTCACACCTCCACCCTTCTATGCTATTTCACCCCGTTGTGACCTGAGCTCTCTGCGACACCTGATAGTGTGAAGCTATGTGTCTACAGACGAGCCTGTATTATACGCTTTGGGTTTCACGCAGAGATTTCATCTCCTGATGATGATGATAATGTACGCAGGGAGGCACACGCACACAAATGCTCGGACAACACATTGCAGTTGTGCAGTCCAGTTGTATACACTTATTCTTGCATTACTGTGTGTCAGCAACAGTCCTCAGTATTCAAAATGTGTTGTTACTGTATTAGCAGGGGTGGACTTAACATTTAAGCGAGGTAAGCGCCCGCCTATAGGGCCTCGGGGAATCAGGGGGCCCCATCTGATATTGGCGAAACATATTTGCAGCATTGAGCAATTTAGCCAATCACAAACGTATCTGTTGATTTCTGGAACGCAATGACCAGAAGTGTTTAGAATCCCCTCACCACTCAAAATGTCGAGTTTTTGTCAAGTGCTGAGTTCTGCAAGCTCGGGAATCCTCTCATTATAACAAAGTGTACAGTAGATACGATGTAAATAAGAGATTCATTGTGCAGTGTAGAGGGCTTATTAACAGAACGTCGTGAGATCACAATGAACTGAAGTGAGTGACAGCTTTTGATTATATGAGGGGGCGCTCTTTGCGCGCATTCTAGGCTGTATAATACTGTCTGACTGTCTCATAACGGATATATTAACCTCAGAGAAGAAAGTATTGTGTTTCAAGTCATAATTTTATTTGTCTTGATGTTTCAAAATGACTCTCTTTTATGCTTTTCCTAGGCATGCCGGCGCGAACTGCCGCACACTCGTATAAATGCACTAATGCGATGACTGGAGATTTTTGCTTAATAACAGATAAAATTTTCGATTTGTTTCTCGGCAAACCCTACTGTATGCCTTCAGAACATTTGGAATATGGAGTGAGTTGCATGGGATAATTTTATGTTTGTAAAAAGATTGAAAAAGTTTATAATTTATTAAATGGACAAGTGCAAGCATTTTTTTTTTTTTGATTATGTCTTTATTTGTGATCTGAAAAAAAAAAGGTAGCCTAATATGGCTTTAGAACATCAGGTTGGCTAATTACTGGTTGTGAAGGGATAAATAAACTATAAACTAGAGTTAGCGAGCAAAATAAGGGTTAGGCGTAAAAGAGCAGTTATTGTGTTGGGGCCCCATACCTGGAATTTGCTTAGGGCCCCAAAATCACTAAGTCCGCCCCTGGTTATTAGCTATAACCAGTGTTGGGAAGGTTACTTTGGAAATGTAATTGGTTACAGATTACAAGTTACCCTATTTAAAATGTAATAAGTAGTGTAACTACTTCAATTATTGTATTAAAATAATGTAACTGATTACTTTTTGGTTACTTTTCTAAATTCTAAGCAAAGTTTTCAAATGCTAAGCATTTTCAAACAATTAAATCAGGCAGGGTTAACCGTACAGTAGAACTCAATATTGATTACTGTAAGACTTCAAAATCCTTCTTCACTTGAATTAAGATTATAACTATTTCATTTTAAAGTGCAACCACAACAAAAATAGACTTTAGCACCTCTTTTAACTTTGAGATTGTTTTGAGGTCAAGTCCAGATTTAAAATCATAAGATATAGTTTAATAGTAATGATACTGTTTTTAGATCAAATCTTTGCATAGCTATGACAGGAAAAACTTGCATCTAACAATGACTTGGAAAAAAAAGTGTCAATCTTAAAAAAATAAAGCATTTACATAAAACCAAATAGGAAATAAAACAGGTATCAAATAAGCATGTGTCTTATTCTGTGTCCTAAACTCCTAAAACATTGGTGTCTCATATTTTAGAGCAATGCAATTTGGGAAAGAAATCAATCAAATCTGTATGTGTGCGAAAATATTCAGATGTAATCCCCTTTGTAATCGTTAACATTTTCATAAGTAACTGTAAATTAATTACAGATTACAGTTACATTTATACTGTGATTAAATTACATAGTCCGTTACTAGTTTCTCCCCAACACTGGCTATAACTAGCTATAATGCTAACAAGGCATATCTTGTTCAGAAATATTCACTAGCTGAAATACATTCTGTGCAAGTATATGACAGAAAAACTCCTAGCTATGCAAACTCCTAGTTTGTGTGTTTGAATGTTACAAAAAATGTCTGAAGAGCATTAGCGTAAACATTAGCATAAAGTTCTCTCTTCAACAATTGCCTTTCTTGCTATAACATGACATTAGCATAAATTGTCATATTCTACAGTCACGTCCAGTGAACTACTATCATGGTAGAGCAACAGTTTAAAATAAATAGCTAGTTAAAGTTAACATTTTTATAGCTAGCTTAATAATAGCACATTATATAAATAAAGTAACTCAAATATTACTTCTCCTGAGTACAAAAGTCTGTTATCCACACAGTAACGTAGGGAAACACACACTGTGCCCAACTTCCAAACTACAGGCCTGCAGTATGCGTAGTAAGAAGTACCCTGATGACTTAAGACAACCGTCGAAGTGTGCATCTGATGGACCTTTTACTATGCCATAAGACCAGTCTACTTTTGAGTATATGGTTTGGTCTTATGATCATGCATAAACCTATTACCTATGGCAATATGGAGAATCAAAGACAGTGTAGGACAATCTAAGTTACTTTGAGTGCTAAATTAGGTCAAAATCAGAGAAATAAAGCTATTTTTGTTGACAGATCTCTTCCAGGAGCAGGGCTTTAGTGCTAACCAGGGTCACTGACAGTACTCACCTGTTATATTCAAGCTGCTCCAGGGAGAAGATGTGCTTGTTGAAGTACTCCTGGAGCTTCTCGTTGGCATAGTTAATGTTGAACTGCTCAAACCGGTTCACCTGGAGGGGGGGCAAAATCATAAAAACATGACAACATGCCATCAACAGACATTCTGGCTGGAACGTTTCACCTCTTTGTACTCAACAAACTCTCACCTCGAAGTTTTCAAAGCCAAAGATATCCAAAATGCCAATGGACTTGAAGTTGTCCTTTCCTTTGATTTTCTGGTTAATTCTGGCGATGATCCAAGAAAAACACTGGGAATACAATGCCATGGCCACAGAGTCCCGGGAATCAATTGCCTTTGGAAAGCAGGGCAGAGACAAATATTAATCTAGAGATATTTTCCTTCAGTTAGCCTCCAACAGCGTAATTTCAAACCACAATGTCAACAAGCAATGTCTCTAGAGATTATTACAAAAAACTAATATGTCTATTTGAATTTCAACATCGTGAAAAAATCCCCCAGTAAAGTTCACATTATGGGCTGAATCTGCAGGGTTGTTACTCTCTGTAATTAGTAATAAGTCTTTAAACATGCCTTAAGTGCGACGTTTGAAAACAATGGATGTCTTTCTTGATTTATAGCTGAGATTGGATACAATACAGTGACCCCAATAAGTATTTGGACACTTAAGTCACATTTAAACCACCCATTCCCAACAAAGAAGTATGTTTTTAATTACGCTCTGTTTTCAATTATGCTCAGAATTAAGAAATAAAAAAAGAGTAGTGGAACTTGTTCATATTAAATGTGATAAACTACACTGGTGCAAGACTACACATACAGACTGTGAAAAATGACTTTACACAGTCAATCCACTAAAACTGGCCTACCAATTCATTTTGCAAAAGTGATGAAAAGTGTGGAAGATCTTTGCTTCTGGAGTTTCAGTTCAACTCATAAACCCAGAAATAACCCTGAGCTGCTATTACTGGATTACAGATGGAGAGAAAGTTAATACCCGCAAATTAGACTGCTATTCCTAAGAACGCCAAACTCCCGTCTATTGTATCAGCAACACTATAATTCATCAGTCAGAGACACTTCTGCCTGATTCTGAACAATGTGCTGGCTCCATCAGAAAGACCTGAAAGAATGGCTGTGTGTGCAGGATACGGCCAATGGCAGCTGTTGAGGTCCTGACCACTGTGTTAATGCATTATGGAGAAAGGAATAAGGGTCTCCATTAAGACGTGGCACTGCTTTATGAACGCTGACACAGGCTGGAGTTAGTGGCCATTGTCTTTGTTCATGAAAAGATTGCTTGTGTGTTTCTACCGAGTCGGTCACAAAGGCCAGGGTCCGTTCTTTATGGATTTATGGGATAATGTGGGTTGGGGTCTCTTTATTCTTCGCATGCATACACCCCCCCCCCTCATCGGTCTTGCTCTCTTTCATAAACTAGTTTTAAATTTTAAAAAATCAAGCCTTTGATTTTGGTTCCTTTGCGGAAAAGAGGAATTTTGAAAGCCCTGCACTAGTGCTACATCGACTGTTTCTTGCGTTTACCGTGCATATTTGTGTAATAGACTGCCCCCATTAGGCGGCTGCTAACCGCTGTCTCCACACTCGGCCTCTATTGTGTTATTGTGTGAGATCCATATCACCGAGTTATTATAGCAGGAATCCGAGGGGACAAAAAAACAGGAAATGGTACCAAGTCACGCAAAGACGCTTTCTACACAGGCGTATGGGTGTGAGCATGTTTTTAATGACAGTCTGTCAGTAAATCTGGGGTGAGTCTGGGGAAACATGTGTCTGGACACACTGAGGGCACAGCACAGACATGCCACGACATGATACATCATGACGGTTAAAGCAAACAAACCAAAAAATACTTTTTGAAAGCACTGCCCAAACTTATGCCAAAATGTAAATAAACCAGATTTAAATAGGCAAATACATCGATATATCTTATTTCTAGACAGACATGCCGGTGCACTATACAACATCACAAGAAAGGATGGATGTCCTGGTTCCTTACCTGTTCCACAGTGAGAGGTGAGCAGATCTCTTCTCCTCTCAGGATCATGGACCGCTGTGTCAGAACCTCAGACAGCTGAAAGGAGTCGAGTCCCAGCAGATCACTGACGACACTGACCACTGTCATTCAAATAAACACAATGTATAAGCCTTCACAATGTGGAAAGTGGATATTATATATTTTAAAGTCAATTTTCCATCATATGATATGCAAACGTGTTACACATATTCAACAGTCTACCTAACATCTGATTGTGTAATAAATGTACATTAATTTCTTATCAAATTTCAAATATTAAGACTGTAATGTAATGGCTGGTGCATTATTTAACTATAGTGCAAATTGACCAGTTACATTTATGTCTTCAGCATATTTTTGGAAATAACTGGTTCAAATCATGACCTAATTACACATTTCAGGATGCACCGCATTCATAAGATAAAGAGCTGTAATTAAACCTACTACAATTTAAAAAAATTGGGGGTCAGAATATACTTTATATACTTTAATACTTTTATTAAGCAAAAACCCATTAAATTGATCAAAAGTAATAGAAAAGACATTTATAACATTGCAAAAAAGATTTCTATCAAAAAATGCTGTTGTTTTGAACTTTCTATTCATCCAATAATCCTGAAAGAAATGCATCATGGATTCCATAAAAATACTAAGCAGTACAACTGTTTTAAAAATCAATGATAATAAAAAAATTATTATTGATCGCCAAATCCACATATGTGACCCTGCACCACAAAACCAGTCTTAAGTCGCTGGGGTATATTTGTAGCAATAGCCAAAAATACATTGTATGGGTCAAAATTATTGATTTTTCTTTTATGTCAAAAATCATTAGGATATTAAGTAAAGATCATGTTCCATGAAGATATTTTGTAAATTTCCTACCATAAATATATTATAAATCTCAATTTCGAAAAATTTACCCTTATGACTGGTTTTGTGGTCCAGGGTCACATATTGTAATTATTTCTGAAGGATCATGAAACACTGAAAACTGGAGTAAAATTCAGTTTTGCCATCACAGGAATAAATTACATTTTAAAATATATTGAAATAGTAATTAAACACCTATTTTAAATTGTAATAATAACCTTTGGTCTCAATTCATTGTTGTGACTGCATGGAAATATGCAACCAGTAGATTTGAGTAATTGATGACAGAATAATTTTTTTTTTTTTTAAATGAATCAACAGTCTTTTGAAACTGCTCCAGCATTAAGACGGGTTAGTGAGTTGTCACCCATATGAAGTGCAGTTATCAAAGTGAATTCTGACATGTTGTAGCATGCCTCTACACGCTCTACTCAGTGAAGGCCTTTACTCTTAGCTCCTGACAGATAAAATATAGGTTGATATTGTGTGCCAGGACTACAGGCGGTGTTTAATAGATCCTTCGACTAAGACAACTATTAAAAAGGCATGTATAACACACTAGCTATGCTTCTGACAAATGTTGATTTGCCTCGAACCTCCTTTAGTGGTGATCTGAGCACCCCCTGCAGTCATGAACTCGATGTTGCCGATCTGTAAGACCCCAGAGAGCAGCTTGAAGACATCACGGATCTCTTCCTCAGTGAATTCCATCACCTTCAATGCTTCCTACAACCATTAAACAGAAGAATATTTATTTGACATATTTTATTTGAATATTTTGACAGATACAGCTGATATTGAATTCTTAAGGGAAAGAGAGGAGGAAATGGGATCTGGACACATTATGCTTACTATGATCACAGAGGTCATTCTTACTTGACCAATAGATATGAATAAAAAAACTAATAACTGGAGTTTCATTATTTCTACCTAATTCCTTCCAAACAAGTTACAGATAAGAGATGATGTGGTGCCCTCTAGTGGACATTTATTAAAGTCCAATTGCATGGCATTAAAGGGTTAGTTCACCCAAAAATGAATATTAGGCTGTGTTTTACTCACCCCCCGAGGCATCCTAGGTGTATATGACTTTCTTCTTTCAGACGAATCCAGTCGGAGTTATATGACTTAATATAGAAAGTCATATACACCTAGGATGCCTCGGGGGGTGAGTAAAACACAGCCTAATTTTCATTTTTGGGTGAACTAACCCTTTAAAGAGACCAAATTTGACATTTCTGTCATTTACTCTCTTTCATGTTGTTCCATGTGCTTTTCATGAGAAAAGCAACTGTTTTAGAGTCGAGAGTGCCGTCAAACATACAGTATTGACTCACCATCACACTATCATAGAGGTGCTTGTCATCCAGGCTTCTGTCTTTCACACAGCCGGACTGGTTGAGGTAATGATACGCCTCGGGGGAATCAGCCAGCATGTACATTTCTGATGGAAAGAACACAGCGTTAATAAGGTAAGGTTCAGCTTGTGTAAAGGTGAAGTGTGTAATGCCTGTGCCTCCAAAACATAATGAAATAATGCTAAAATCTCACCTCTGTGCTCATACTTAGCACCTGACAACAATGCATAGAAAATATGGTAGTTCCTCTCTCCCGGATTCTGCCGCACAACTCGATTCTGGAATGTAATGACATTTTTAAAACACAAAGCATTTAATACAACTGCTTAAATGCATGGCTATAAACAATTTTAATAAAAAAAAAATACATAGAAGATACCTTTTCAAGTAAATAATCAATAATACAGCCACCCTGGATATTTCCACTCTGAGAAAAGTGAAGCTGAATGAACTTGCCAAAGCGACTGGAGTTGTTGTTGTAAACGGTTTTTGCATTTCCAAATGCCTCCATTATTGGACTGGAGTGAAAGAGAAAGAATGGGTGTTAAAATGGAAAGAGATACGACAACATCTGCAAGAACAGAGCAAGTGTGATAGAGCATGTATGACCTGCTCTGTACGATGGCCTGCTCTACTTTGGTGGTCCTCTCTGAGAGCGGAGAGCCTGTGGAGTTCTGACTCATGACGGACAGGAACTTCAGCAGCAGTTTGGTGCTCTCTGTCTTCCCAGCACCACTCTCTCCACTGAGAATACATACAGAACATAAAACACTGAGCATACATACATATTAAGCATGAACATAAAACACTGAGAATACATACACATGAAGCATGAACATATAACACATTTTGTCTGTGGTTATTTGTTTGTTTTTGAAAGAAAGAAGTCTATTATGCTCACCAAGGCTGCATTTATTTGATTAAAAATACAGTAAAAACAGTCATTAAAATAATTGCAGCTGTTGTATTTGAATTTATTTCTGTGATGGTAATGCAGATTTTTCAGCATCATTACTCCAGTCTTCAGTGTCACATGATCCTTCAGAAATCATTCTAATATGCTGATTTGCTGCTCAAGAAACATTTATTATTATCATTGTTGAAATCAGTTGAGCTGAGTGATTTTTTTATTTTGTCAAGATACTTTGAAAAATAGAAAGATCAAAAGTATTTATTTCAAATATGAATATTTTATAACAATAAATGTCTTTGCTGTCACTTTGAATCAATTTAACCTATCCCTGCAAAATAAAATGAATAATTTCTTTCAAAAGAAAATCTTACTGACCCCAAACTTTTAAATGGTATTAATAAATGAATACAAATTGCATCACTCATTACAGCCAAAAACCCTAAAGTTAGTAATATCTGCTCCTGAATGGTGAATGACGGTAAATTCCCTTACGACATTTATTTTAGCCAAACTTTGTAAATTACTGAGGAAGTGCACAGTGGCTGGTGGGTCAAATATTCCTCTCCACTTCCTGTGAAATGATATATTTATGTATACTTGTTCTATGTGCAGTTCCCTTACAACTATGCAATCCCTCACAATACTATTAACTCTCTACAATTTAAGCTTTTGATTAATATGGCCAAATACAATGTGAAGAACACTTCACACAGTGCTATTAGGCAATTGGAACAAACCCACAATCATTCCAAGTGCTCACTTCAGAGGTCTTCTGATTCCAAGCTGCCACTAAGCAAATAAAAGTGACCTCTGACTGCCAAGAAGAGTTATGCAATAAACCTTGCAGTATAAATCAAACATAATCCATTTCTAGATTCACTCTGATTGGATTACAGTCCTATGGAATTGCAGATGACCAAAACGCCCATGCACATCAGTCATCTTGTGTGCATTTGAAAAGCACAAATCACCAGCAGCAGTCTAGTGAGCTTTATATGAAGAGGATCTGATTAACTGTCTATTAAAATTACAAATTAATTCCATTCCAATCTGATAATAATGCCTTTAAATTAAGCAACTTAAAACTAGCAGGGCGTTACCTGATGAGCACACACTGACTGTCATGTCTCTTCCACAGACAGCGGTAACACTCATTGGCCACAGCAAAGATGTGTGGAGGTAGTTCACCCAGGTGATGTCTGCTGTACACATCCACTGCCTCGGCGTCATACAGACCTGATATCTGCTTATAAGGGTTCACAGCCGCCAGGATGGAGCCAATGTTGGTCTGCAAGGTAGAATGAATGACATTGAGAACATACAAGCTTGATCTTGCACTGTTTGATGTTTAACATGGAGTGTTCAGCCTTGGAAAAAATCATCCATTAAAGTATTTTGTTTTATATCATTAATGGTTCAAAAATGTTTTCTCATAATCATATCTAGCATCACATGGATTCTACACACTAGAGATTTCTACACAATTCAAATGCCTGTAATTTCCAAAGTTCTACAAATCCATCGACAACTGCATGATCAATTGTTAAATATTTTGGCTTATGTAATAATGCTTTTAGCAACCAATACGCATGTTTAACATGATATGATAATTCCAATATATGTTAAAATTTGTTTTGACAATTCAGAAAATAGTAAAGTAAAATGATAATAGAAACTGTCAATGCACATAAATAATTTAAAAAAATAAAAATTATTTCCATAAAGTATGAATTCGAATTAGTTTCAGACTAATAATATGATCATGATATTAATATTATCATCAGAAGAAATACAGATTAGAAGACCATGTAATTTTATTTTTTCTAAAAATTTGGTAAGACCAAAAATACCACTAGCCGTTTTTTTTGTGAAGGAAAAAACAAAATGGATATCCATCAATAATTGCTTAATTTATGCTTACAGTTATTGATATATGGGAAATTCTGCACAGCATTAAACTCAGATTAAACACCATTAAGGTTCATAGAACAAAGTTCTTTTGAGGCACAAGACCTCTCAAAGCACAGACTGTTCCATTGTTTACATGAAAACACTGCAAATTCCAAATTCCCATTTGAATGTAATGAAGAGAATTAGTGTGTGTGTCTGTGGACCTACTTAGCCATATTTTGGAGACACATTTGTACCCAGAAGTGACCTAATTCTGATAAACCCTCTTTTTGGGGACACATTTTTTACTCATTTGTAAAAAAAATTTATGAAAATTATAGTAATTAAAGTTTTGTTTTTTGTTTTAATTTAAAAAATGCAGAACGTTTTCTGTTAGGGTTAGGGTGTGGATTAAGCTGCAATGTTTATAACCAGCTATACATAAAAACAAGAGAAGTCTATGCATGCCTTTTTAGTTTTTTAAAAAAAAATTTTTTTATGAAACTTACATAAATGAGGTCCTTCTGGTATCGCAGGAAGAGGTTGTGCATGATGGCGGCCTCATGTAACTCGGCCAGAGTGGACATGTCCTCCACTCCACTGATGCTGGTGGGATGCATGGGGAAAACCTTGAGCCTGTTCACCTCACCCTGATCCAGAGTTATCACCTTCAACACACAACAAACGCTGTCATCACAGGAACAACTGTGAACATTACTTTTAAGTGTTTTCAGATTAACCAGAAAGTTTACAGGTCAGTGAACACATGATTGACATAACTAAATATGCATTCCCAAATGGCACATCAGAAATCCGAAGTGTGAAGAAATTAGCTGTGATTTATGCTGCTATGAATCAACAGTGCGCTCAGGCAGGGCTCATTTACAGCAGTGTATGTGTGGGCCTGTAGCTTGTTTTACTAATGCGTCCGGACCTGCTCCATCTTTCAGCCAAGTTGTTTCACATTCCTGAAACCATACCCCCCATGACATCCTCACAGCGCTACTCTCACTTTCACTGTCCTGAGCACTTCTTCCACGACCTGTCCTCAGAAATCCTTGGACACGCTACATTATGTGAGATCACAAGGCTGACGTCTCCATTACACATCCCATTTGAAATGGTTCTCTTTTTTCTACCTAACTGACATTGAGGATTTCATTTATTTGCTGAATCATACAGACATTATCTAGTGTATCTGTCATTTTACACTGATTTATATGCAACCCATACACTGAGGTTTGCCTTAAGGTTATATACGCAAATATTTGGGCTACATAAATCTTCACGTAAATGTCCAAATAATTGTTCATATTATATCAGAATAGAAATTTATGAGCAGATACCAGTGAATGTTGGATTAGGCTACAGACGAAGAGATAATGATATCCATTTTCATATGAAAGACATATAAACAGTCTACCAGACAGCAAAAGTCGGATATTTAGGTGGAAAAGGTGTAATTATTGGAGCTTGCTAAAGTGTTGTTCATATTTAAGGTTCATATTTGTCACCCTGGAGCACAAAACCAGTCATAAGTAGCATGGCTATATTTGTAGCAATAGCCAACAATTCACTGTATGTGTCAAAATTATAGATTTTTCTTTTATGCCAAAAATCATTAGGATATTAAGATCATGTTCCATGAAGATATTTTGTACATTTCCTACCATAAATACTGTATGTATATCAAAACTTCATTTTTGATTAGTAATATGCATTGCTAAGAACTTCATTTGGACAACTTTAAAGGCGATTTTCTCAATATTTTGATTATTTTGCACCCTCAGATTCCAGATTTTCAAATAGTTGTATCTCGGCCAAATATTGTCCTATCCTAAACAAATCTCAGTTTCGAAAAATTGACCCTTATGACTGGTTTTGTGGTCCGGGGTCACATTTAAACTTGGGGGAAAAAATAGTATTTAACTGTGGCTCTTGTTCTGCACCGTTTCTGCTCAGTGTTGTTATTGTTAACTAAAAACCTAAAAACTATTACAAATATTTTTTTGTTAAATGAAATAAAACAGAAATAAAATAAAATATAAATATTAGACCATTAAACCAAAAACTTTTACCTTTTAAAACAAATTTACCTCAGCAACTAAATGAAATTAAATAAATTGAAGTCCTAAAATTACTAAAACTAAAAGCTAAATAAATAGCTAAAAATAGAAATATATAATATAATAGAAAAGCTCATTAGAAATACAGATAAACATAAAAAACATAAAATACTAAAACAAAATAAATTTAAAAACTGCAAATTTAAAAAATAAAAGATAATTATTTTTAAATATAGAAAATATTTTTAAAAATATCTATATTCCTTCAATTTGTGTTAAATGTGTTGGATGTGTTTTTATTGTAACTGAGATGGATAATAAATCCATTAGCAAAAAGTGGCACTAAAATTGAATGATGTCATACAATAATGATCTTATCATTGTGGCTCGTCAGGCCTGTCTCCAGACAGATGAGCTTAATTGATCAGACATGACAGGAAGGAAATAGTACTTTGACAGAATACCCGCCCCCATCTGAGCTAATGTGATCTATATGGAGATACGACACGCAAAATCAATGTGTCGTAACACCTGAGGCTCTGTTTACCAAATAAGAGTTGCGGGTGTGAATCTGTGAACAAGTTTCATCACCAGTTCACTCTAGGAAGCACTACTATAATGATCCATTCAAGTATAATGAAGTCATTGTTGCAAAAGCAGAGCAGTTCATAGCTGTGTGAATGTGTCTCAAAGTTTATGTTATCGCTGTGTGACGCCTCGACTTTAAAACCAGACCAGGAATCTGCTGTCTATGGGTAATTTCTCAACACAGCAGGCCGCCAGACGCACTCCAGGTCAAAGTTCACACACAAAATACAAGAGTTCGAGCTATATGATCCACTAGCAAACATCCAGCACAGAGGTCAAGAATGTTTAAGCAATAAAACTTTCCCGCTAAGACACAAATTCCCCAAATTCCTGTTCATGAGATGCTCGCTCCCACCGCTACGGCCAAACAAACAGCCACAGCAAAGATGTGTGGAGGTAGTTCACCCAGGTGATGTCTGCTGTACACATCCACTGCCTCGGCGTCATACAGACCTGATATCTGCTTATAAGGGTTCACAGCCGCCAGGATGGAGCCAATGTTGGTCTGCAAGGTAGAATGAATGACATTGAGAACATACAAGCTTGATCTTGCACTGTTTGATGTTTAACATGGAGTGTTCAGCCTTGGAAAAAATCATCCATTAAAGTATTTTGTTTTATATCATTAATGGTTCAAAAATGTTTTCTCATAATCATATCTAGCATCACATGGATTCTACACACTAGAGATTTCTACACAATTCAAATGCCTGTAATTTCCAAAGTTCTACAAATCCATCGACAACTGCATGATCAATTGTTAAATATTTTGGCTTATGTAATAATGCTTTTAGCAACCAATACGCATGTTTAACATGATATGATAATTCCAATATATGTTAAAATTTGTTTTGACAATTCAGAAAATAGTAAAGTAAAATGATAATAGAAACTGTCAATGCACATAAATAATTTAAAAAAATAAAAATTATTTCCATAAAGTATGAATTCGAATTAGTTTCAGACTAATAATATGATCATGATATTAATATTATCATCAGAAGAAATACAGATTAGAAGACCATGTAATTTTATTTTTTCTAAAAATTTGGTAAGACCAAAAATACCACTAGCCGTTTTTTTTGTGAAGGAAAAAACAAAATGGATATCCATCAATAATTGCTTAATTTATGCTTACAGTTATTGATATATGGGAAATTCTGCACAGCATTAAACTCAGATTAAACACCATTAAGGTTCATAGAACAAAGTTCTTTTGAGGCACAAGACCTCTCAAAGCACAGACTGTTCCATTGTTTACATGAAAACACTGCAAATTCCAAATTCCCATTTGAATGTAATGAAGAGAATTAGTGTGTGTGTCTGTGGACCTACTTAGCCATATTTTGGAGACACATTTGTACCCAGAAGTGACCTAATTCTGATAAACCCTCTTTTTGGGGACACATTTTTTACTCATTTGTAAAAAAAATTTATGAAAATTATAGTAATTAAAGTTTTGTTTTTTGTTTTAATTTAAAAAATGCAGAACGTTTTCTGTTAGGGTTAGGGTGTGGATTAAGCTGCAATGTTTATAACCAGCTATACATAAAAACAAGAGAAGTCTATGCATGCCTTTTTAGTTTTTTAAAAAAAAATTTTTTTATGAAACTTACATAAATGAGGTCCTTCTGGTATCGCAGGAAGAGGTTGTGCATGATGGCGGCCTCATGTAACTCGGCCAGAGTGGACATGTCCTCCACTCCACTGATGCTGGTGGGATGCATGGGGAAAACCTTGAGCCTGTTCACCTCACCCTGATCCAGAGTTATCACCTTCAACACACAACAAACGCTGTCATCACAGGAACAACTGTGAACATTACTTTTAAGTGTTTTCAGATTAACCAGAAAGTTTACAGGTCAGTGAACACATGATTGACATAACTAAATATGCATTCCCAAATGGCACATCAGAAATCCGAAGTGTGAAGAAATTAGCTGTGATTTATGCTGCTATGAATCAACAGTGCGCTCAGGCAGGGCTCATTTACAGCAGTGTATGTGTGGGCCTGTAGCTTGTTTTACTAATGCGTCCGGACCTGCTCCATCTTTCAGCCAAGTTGTTTCACATTCCTGAAACCATACCCCCCATGACATCCTCACAGCGCTACTCTCACTTTCACTGTCCTGAGCACTTCTTCCACGACCTGTCCTCAGAAATCCTTGGACACGCTACATTATGTGAGATCACAAGGCTGACGTCTCCATTACACATCCCATTTGAAATGGTTCTCTTTTTTCTACCTAACTGACATTGAGGATTTCATTTATTTGCTGAATCATACAGACATTATCTAGTGTATCTGTCATTTTACACTGATTTATATGCAACCCATACACTGAGGTTTGCCTTAAGGTTATATACGCAAATATTTGGGCTACATAAATCTTCACGTAAATGTCCAAATAATTGTTCATATTATATCAGAATAGAAATTTATGAGCAGATACCAGTGAATGTTGGATTAGGCTACAGACGAAGAGATAATGATATCCATTTTCATATGAAAGACATATAAACAGTCTACCAGACAGCAAAAGTCGGATATTTAGGTGGAAAAGGTGTAATTATTGGAGCTTGCTAAAGTGTTGTTCATATTTAAGGTTCATATTTGTCACCCTGGAGCACAAAACCAGTCATAAGTAGCATGGCTATATTTGTAGCAATAGCCAACAATTCACTGTATGTGTCAAAATTATAGATTTTTCTTTTATGCCAAAAATCATTAGGATATTAAGATCATGTTCCATGAAGATATTTTGTACATTTCCTACCATAAATACTGTATGTATATCAAAACTTCATTTTTGATTAGTAATATGCATTGCTAAGAACTTCATTTGGACAACTTTAAAGGCGATTTTCTCAATATTTTGATTATTTTGCACCCTCAGATTCCAGATTTTCAAATAGTTGTATCTCGGCCAAATATTGTCCTATCCTAAACAAATCTCAGTTTCGAAAAATTGACCCTTATGACTGGTTTTGTGGTCCGGGGTCACATTTAAACTTGGGGGAAAAAATAGTATTTAACTGTGGCTCTTGTTCTGCACCGTTTCTGCTCAGTGTTGTTATTGTTAACTAAAAACCTAAAAACTATTACAAATATTTTTTTGTTAAATGAAATAAAACAGAAATAAAATAAAATATAAATATTAGACCATTAAACCAAAAACTTTTACCTTTTAAAACAAATTTACCTCAGCAACTAAATGAAATTAAATAAATTGAAGTCCTAAAATTACTAAAACTAAAAGCTAAATAAATAGCTAAAAATAGAAATATATAATATAATAGAAAAGCTCATTAGAAATACAGATAAACATAAAAAACATAAAATACTAAAACAAAATAAATTTAAAAACTGCAAATTTAAAAAATAAAAGATAATTATTTTTAAATATAGAAAATATTTTTAAAAATATCTATATTCCTTCAATTTGTGTTAAATGTGTTGGATGTGTTTTTATTGTAACTGAGATGGATAATAAATCCATTAGCAAAAAGTGGCACTAAAATTGAATGATGTCATACAATAATGATCTTATCATTGTGGCTCGTCAGGCCTGTCTCCAGACAGATGAGCTTAATTGATCAGACATGACAGGAAGGAAATAGTACTTTGACAGAATACCCGCCCCCATCTGAGCTAATGTGATCTATATGGAGATACGACACGCAAAATCAATGTGTCGTAACACCTGAGGCTCTGTTTACCAAATAAGAGTTGCGGGTGTGAATCTGTGAACAAGTTTCATCACCAGTTCACTCTAGGAAGCACTACTATAATGATCCATTCAAGTATAATGAAGTCATTGTTGCAAAAGCAGAGCAGTTCATAGCTGTGTGAATGTGTCTCAAAGTTTATGTTATCGCTGTGTGACGCCTCGACTTTAAAACCAGACCAGGAATCTGCTGTCTATGGGTAATTTCTCAACACAGCAGGCCGCCAGACGCACTCCAGGTCAAAGTTCACACACAAAATACAAGAGTTCGAGCTATATGATCCACTAGCAAACATCCAGCACAGAGGTCAAGAATGTTTAAGCAATAAAACTTTCCCGCTAAGACACAAATTCCCCAAATTCCTGTTCATGAGATGCTCGCTCCCACCGCTACGGCCAAACAAACAGCCTGGAGGTTGGAATAACACTCGGTGACATGACAATAAATGTGTCTCAACCAAACATTCACAGGAGGAGGTGAGAGGCAGGGCTGTCATTACGGGAGGGTGAGCAGCAAAATGGGCCCTGAGGTTGACTTAAGAGTATGGGCAGTGGACCATCCATAAAAATGGTTTAAAATGAATTCAATCAACAGCCCTAATTATAGGGTCTCCTAAATAGTTAGTCCACCTAAATATCAATTTTTCACCAAAAAAAAATGAAATGAAAACATTTTAATTAAAATAAATAAAGGAAAATGTAACTAAAAAATAAACTAAAACACATTTTTTGACAAAAATTTTTTTTTTACAAAATTTTGACTCCAAAGTTAAAAGAAAAAACAAATATACCATAAAGATTTTTTAAAAAATAAAAAATGTCACTATAGTGGTCATAAACTTCATTAGATAACTTGATA
The DNA here is from genome assembly GCF_001515625.1 of Sinocyclocheilus rhinocerous. Taxonomy (NCBI): domain Eukaryota; kingdom Metazoa; phylum Chordata; class Actinopteri; order Cypriniformes; family Cyprinidae; genus Sinocyclocheilus; species Sinocyclocheilus rhinocerous. The sequence goes on from NW_015638582.1 coordinate 1,072,368, forward strand.
CCTGCTACTATTACTAAAACTATAACAACTCTGTTTTTAAATTTTATTGAAATTTATTTATTTACTATTTTTTAAATGTAATTTATTTTATAGTCTAATATATAAACCGCCATTCAAAAGTTTGGGGTTAATAACTTAACTAAAATAAATAACAATTAAAAAAAATTACTTTCATTAAAGGGTGCGATTTCAATTTTTCCTTTCTCTTTGGAGTGTTACAAGCTCTTGGTGCATAAAGAAGATAAAGAAGATTGCAAAGACTAAAGTCTCAAATCCAAAGAGATAATCTTTATAAAAGTTAAGAGTCAGCCACACCTACCTAAAACGGCTCGTTCTAACACGCCCCCACATATCTACCTCACTATATGGGAAGATTTGCATAACGCCGCCCAAATATTCACGCAAAGAAAGAAGGCGTAACTTTATTGTTGCTGCCGCCGCCGCCATGTCGTGAAGACGCATGTCATGAAGGTGCTGTGTGCTTCGTTGTGAAAGCGAAACTACTTTGTTTGGTTTTCCAAAAGAGGACGATATCGCTTCGTCATGCCTGGAGCTGATCCGTGCTGGTCGCTGAGGAAATACTTCAACTTCGCGCTGTGGATCGCCAGATCGGCTTTCACTGTGGACGAAGCGGAGTCCAGCCCGGGGTCGTCACATGTGGTTGCCGCAGGCATCACAATATGGTAAGGGACGTAACATTTCCGTCACACGCTTGAGGAATTCGGCCAATCACAACGCACTGGATAGCTGGCCAATCAGAGCACACCTCGCTTTTTCAGACCGATGAGCTTTGTAAAAATCAACGCGTTTCAGAAAGGCGGGGCATAGAGGAGAAACAATAATGTACAGTATGTGGAAAATAATGTGTTTTTTTAACCTTAAACCGCATAAACACATTTCATTACACCAAATACACAAAATAATGTTCTTTTTAGCAGCATCATATGACCCCTTTAAGCAAGGATGCATTAAACTAATCAAAAGTTACAGCAAAGACATTTATAATGTCACAGGTGATTTCTATTTCAAATATATGCTGTTCTTTCTATTGATCAAAGAATCTTGAAAAAAAAGATGTATCAGGGTTTCCACAAAAATATTAAACTGCACAAATGTTTTCAAACCAAATCAACATTTTAGAATGATTCTGAAGGATCATGTGACACTGAAGACTTGAGTAATGATGCTGAAAATTCAGTTTGCCAATAAAATACATTTTAAAATATACTGAAATAAAAAAAATTATTAATGAATTAACCATTTATAATATGACATAAAAATGTCATAATTGCACAATATTACTGTCACACCCCATTGGACTTTTGTTGTGTTTACATTCCCCCCAGACACCACTGGACTGAGTTGGAGGGAGACCATCATCCGGTGTCTGGGGAGCGTCAACCCCCGATCCGGAACACAGCCAGACCCAGAGCCCAACCCACCATAACCCCGTTGCGTGGAGCAAGAGCCTGAGCCCACCGCTGACGGAGAGCCAGAGCCCGCCGCGACCGACGAGCCATCACCAGAGAAAGCGACAGAGCTGAGGATCGCCCTGGAGCCAGAGCCTGTCACGTCAGACCAGGTGTGAGAGCCGGCTACAGTGCTCGCCACGGGGGAGAACACCATGGTCAGCGAGAGTGCGGAGGGAAGCTCCGCTCACTGCACCATGGCTGAGGGTGAGCCGAGCTCAGTGGATTTTCATTTGTATATATATGCAGATATGCCTGCTCTTTTCTTAACTCTCTGTCTGCCCTGAACAGTCTGCCCATCCCGAACTGTCTATCTGTCCTGAAACGACCATGGAGGTCGTTCACCTGTTGCTGGCACTCATGGTGCTGGAAGTGGCCTTATGGTGTGTGTGGGCAACACACACCGTTCCTAAGCCCCGTGAGCATTCTGAACTCCTGCCCAGCCTCCCTCTCCCAACACCCCTGTACCAGTCCTCACCATCGCCACTGCTGTCTCCTGACAGCCCCTCAGCTCACTTCACTCCTCCGGCTACACCTCGTCCATCCATCCCTCTGGCTCTGTCAGGCTCCTCCTTCCCTCCGGCTCCACCTTGGTCCTCTGTCGCTCCGGCTCCACCGCGACCTTCCGGATCCCCGCCTTCGCCTCGGTCGCCGGAGCCATCTGCTCCGCCTTGGCCCTCTGTATACTCAGCATCACCCTGGCTCATCAGCTCTCCGTCTCTGCCTCGGGCTCCACCACCACCTGCTCCGCCGCTGTCGGTCGGTCGGCCCCTGGAGCCGTCAGCCCTTCCTCCACCATGGCTCCTCCCTCCGTCGGCTCCACCGAGTGCTACCATCATGGCTGTGGCCTGGGTCCCGCCTGGCTCCTCCAAGTCCATCCTGTCTCCTCCCTCCATCTGATCCGCCCTGGACTCCGTTCATCGTCCTCCTCTCGGGTGTCCGTCCTCCGCCCGAATCTCCTCCAGTATTGTCTTTCTGCCAGCCCTTTGCCATCCCCTGTCACCATCCCATATCCACTCCTTCGTCCTCCTCCCAAGTCCCCCTCCGTCCCTCCCTTTGTTCCTGCAGCGCGAGGTCGCATCTTCCGGGAGGGGGGCGAACTGTCACACTCCATTGGACTTTTGTTGTGTTTTCATTCCTAATGTGTTCAGTGTGACCTAGTTTTCCCTCATGTCTGATTGTCATTTGGTTCAGGTGTGTATCATTAATTACCCTCATCAGCCCTCCTATTTAAGTTGTGCTCAGTTCACTGTTTGTCGTCCGGTCGACTACGTCCCTATGTGTGCTCCTACCTGTTCTGTCCTGGATTTACCTTTGTGTGGATTTATTAAAGCAGTTTGCATTGCTCATCATCTTCCTTGTGCGTTTCATTCCACCGTAGCGTGACAATGACTGTTTTTACTGTTTTTTTTATCAAATAAATGCAGACTTGGTGAGCATAAGAGACTTTTTTTCAAAAACATTTTTAAAAAATCTTACCAACTCTAACTGTTATAACTTGAGCTACATTCAAATGAGACCCTTATGTCTGACAATTTGGCTCTCAAAGCAACATCTCATATGTGTCATCTCATTGTCCTCTGCTTCTGTGGCATCTCACTGATGTCAGGCAATATGTCTTATGATCGTGTAACACAATTAGAGGAACATGACAACTGACTGAGCAGCATGGCAGCTACAAAGTAAACAGTGAACAGGGAAAATGGCCTACAGCGCAGGTGAACATTTAAAACATAATGGAAGCTATCATACAAGAAAATACAAATGTTGTCGTTTGTTCTAAGCTTATTCTAAAGCAACAATAACAGACCATATGTTACAAAACACAACCAAATTGTCATTATATTTGTGAGAATATTTCAAGACAGCAGTAGAGTGTACTTAACGTCTATAATCATCTATTCACCCCAGGTTATAGTGGCCTGCTGTGCTCAGCAAATTGACACATGGCAGGGAGTCAGCTTGTCATAGTGCCATTAGCACATTACAGGCATTCAGACAGGACAATGGGTGTCAGTGTTGACAGTGTGCCAGGAAATGGGAACATCACCTCTGGTTGCTAAGCAATGGACCAGCCCTGGGAGTACTGGGAATCCTGATGATGAGATCATCAATAAAACATGAGGAAAAAACAACCACTGCAGTCAGTTTGAAAAATGATGCACTGTACTAGATAAATAAATGGAATTTCCTGGAGTTATTATTTGTGTTCCAGTATGCAATCACTGGAAAGACACTAATTTTCCAGTGGTTTAGCGGAACTGCTTCCATTGTCCATGCAGGTTTATCTCTTTTCCTCAGCAGCAAGACATCCTCAGTGATTATGCATTAGGAATTATAGTGAATCTTCATTTCATTTTGCATGGCTTGCATGATAAATTACACATTCCTTCCTGTAAATATTGTACACTTCAAGTCCTATCATTCAATAAATGCTTTCATGGTCTTCCAAACACTAAGTACACAACATCAATGCACTTGCGTGAGCACCAACACACTCCCATAAACGTGCATGTGCATGTGAAGCCATCTGCTAAATCCATTGATCTAGAGTTATTAAGCACACAATCAATGTTTTCCTAATGTGGCCTTTTCACCGAGGGCAGCGCCGCTGACTGATGCACCATTGTGACTAAAACAAAGCACATAAAAAAGTACTATCTGAGAGAATGAATAAATATAATCTCTACAGTGCATATTGGAAGGACTGTGTTCAAACTAAGCACAGATAATTTTATGATGTAATTAAAATATACTAATAGTAAATATACTATTATAGTATATAAAACATACTACTAAATAAAATGAATAAATTCTAATCTAACTCAGCCTTTTGTGTATATAATTCAAATTGTTCGTTTTTAAGTGAAAGTCTGTAATTAAAAGAGTAACGCATATTTGTTTCTCTGCTCTTCCGTGCAAGTGTGCTGCATGAGGCTTTGTGTTTGAAAGACCACACCCTGCTGTATTATTGAGCATGGCCTATATGAATATGCATGATGTGGGTGGGGTCTGGAGGACAGAGATGGCCCAGTAGTGAGCAGACACATGGAGGCCAGCTGAAATGGCTATACTCTTCACAGGAAGCAGTCTTCTCTCAACCCATCCGCTGTACCAGCGCTGAGTCACACCCTGCCCAAAGCAATCCCAGAAAAACAGAGGGTTTGCTTTACAAAACACTAACTACAGACTTAGTGAAAGTCATGAGTCTATAATATGCTGCTAACTGTGTTAAAACCCTTTTAAGTCTAAAATTATTACAAAAATAGCTTTATTGTACAGTATTACAGTTTTTCTCAGTCTTTTGGTGCATTTCTCAAATCAGAAATGAAATTCTCAAAACTACTTGTACAACTTCCACATCATCTAGTCATTTGTACACATAAAAGCAGTTTCTCATTCTTTTGAACAAGCTGCGATTGCTTTGGTACATTCATGCAATTGATTATGTACATTTATCTGCGGTTTCCTACATTATCAGTTGCTAATGTCACGTTGTTCAAAATGTATTATATAGTTTTCTGTGCAATAGTCTTTCCCCTCAAAACATCTAGTCTTTAGTTCATCGTATAAGTCATTAAATGCAAAATAGTTGAACAGGTTGTCATAAAGTGTGAAGCACATTTTTTACACATTATAATTAGATTTTTTGTAAATTTAGCATGAATTGTGCAAGTGAATCTTGACTTTCAATTATGAAGAGAATGTAGATCAACTTGTAAATTTGGCATGAATTGTGCAAGTGAATCTTGACTTTCAATTATGAAGAGAATGTAGATCAACCAATGATAAACCATTTCTCTGAAATAGCTCAAAGGTTCATCTCATGAATCTTCAGTTGGAAAGCATATACTGTATAGACAGAGGACAACACAAGAGTTACAAATTCTGACTTTCTTATTTTTTTATTTTCATCTTTGTGCCCATATTTCTTTTTCCTTTTCTATATCACAATGACATTGTAATGTGTTTTTTTTTTTGGTCAGACCACTAGTAAAAGTGTAACTGGGAATTCTCTCCAGTCTCTTTCAATCAATATCCCACATATAGTAATGTGTAAATTTGTACTTTTGAAATGGATATATGGCATACATAAGCATATGGCATACTGTTCAGTACAGTAACTGTCAACCAAAATGTTGCCATAGTTTACATCAGGTAATACTAACACTGTTATATTGACAACATGACTAAGCATTTTGACTATCTTGTTTGTGAACAATGACACAAGGACTTTTCATTCTGATGGCACTGATATGTTCATTGACATAAATACTTACTTTTGAGAGATGAACTAAAGATTTTGAGTAAGTTACAGGCTTTTGCAGGTAATCCATTGTGTGGTGCTGTTTGTACGAATTGTTTTGAGAAATGCACATACTTTTTTGCAAATATTAAGGATGATACGAGAAATGCACCAAAGCGACTGAGAAAAACTGTAAAAAAAATCCCTCAAAAGTCTGAGATAGATGATGAGTAGATAAGTTCACCTGTTCTGTGTGATGATGTTTAATGTCCCCAACAACCTCTGTAGTCCCATTTAGCCACTTGTTAGCAACCACATTTTTCAAAACAAGTAATAGCTTTAAAACATCATGAGCAACCATTACTGGTGTATTTTATGTCATAGAATAAAATGTAAAAATATCTTAAGCTTGTGTTAACCACAGACCTTATTTCAGGCATTTAACCAAAAACCCATTCA